>NC_084820.1:59864882-60164882 GCF_958449725.1 Rosa rugosa | reverse complement strand
GGTGCAACTTTTCTCCACGGTAATTTTATTGGAAAACAAGTTAAGCATGACATGTCACCATATTTGATTCAAATGCATAAATATTGAGAATCTGATTTGCCAAATTCTGTTAATAGATAGCACAGCTACAAGTATCAATTATGTTATTCTTTGTATGCCGTGCAAGGGTTGTTAAAAGGAGAGAAATCACTGTCTTACTTCAGAAGTTATGTGTGAGTTTTACCTCTTTTAGTATCTTTTCTGTTTAAATACTGTTATAAGTTTTGTCACAGTTTAGCCATGTACAAGGCAGACTCCAGGTTCCAGCATTATGTCCAGTGACTAACACACTAGACTAATCATCTGTTTTCCATTTTATTCCAATCATACTATCATTTCTAGAATTGTTCTTCCTTTTTCATTTCAATGGTATTGGGTTATTAGATCGAGAGGACATATGTTATATTATTGCTTCCCGTTCTGAATGAGTGAAATGCTTGTAATTCAACTTATAACCCATTTTTGTCAGATTTGTAGGTGAGCTAGTAGCTCGTTGCTATAGTTCTCAAGGAAATAGGGAGGCAAAAGTGCTTTTGTAAAAGCAACCTGGTTGTAATTCAAGGTGGACCTCATTTTGAAGGGAAAGGGGGGGGGGGGGGGGGGGAGGTATGTGTAATGTTTCTACTTCACTTGGAAACAAGTTGGGAGATCCAAAAAGTCATTTGCTTGTGTAGAAAGTGGATGCAGTGTTGTATGTAGATAGGAAATAGGGAGGCAAAAGTGCTTTTGTAGAAGCAACCTGGTTGTAATTAAAGGTGGGCCTCATTTTGAGGGGGGGGGAGAGGTATGTGTAATGTTTCTACTTCACTTGGAGATCCAAAAAAGTAATTTGCTTATGTAGAAAGTGGATGGTGTTGTTTGTAGATATTGTACTACGAATGAAATATCTCGTCTATGTAAACTTATTAAGGTTATTTCTTATAACTATCATATGTCAAAATCATAGCTCTTGTCATCCAATCTGAAAGTACTTATTACGTATGGAACTCCGTTAGCCAGGACAAAAGAAACTCACCACTATTAAGAGCGAGCAATTAGATTTGCCAAAAGAAAGGGAAAAAAAAAATGTTATCACTTGGATTAAGAATAGGTTCTGGGGACTGAATGATCAAGTGATTCGCTATATGGTACTGAAAATTAATTGAGTAGCTAAAAGGATGTGATTGAATCTCTGCCATCTTATCACGAAATTCTAGCTACAAGATACTTGTATTCTACTAATTAGTCACTAAACTAATCGGTCTTGTGACACTGGTCTCTGCAATATTGAACGTCTCAACTTCATAATAAGTTCAGATTTCTTGCGACGTAGTACGGTGACAATTTCTTCACGAGCAATATGCTTTGTAGGCGGTGACAATTTCTTCACGAGCTCTACAAATGTGTGCCCAATGACCGGATACTCCACATCGAGAACATACATCTCTTTGCTCAGACTCCATTGATTGAGGCGCTTTGAAAGCGTCATTTAGATGGCTCTTATTGTTGGTGGCGCCATTAACATGGCCAGAGGCGCCTCAATCAGACTCCATTGATTGAGGCGCTTTGAAAGCGTCATTTAGATGACTCTTATTGTTGGTGGCGCCATTAACATGGCCAGAGGCGTTGCCTCCCTCTCTCTTTCCACGTTAACCTCTTCGGTTCCGTGTTCGCCTATTTTGGCAGTTACCTTCCCAAGTAGAGCGATTATATGGACCAGAATGTCCAGAAGTATCCCTAAGATTAGGGTTTTGCTCTTGGCATCCTCTCTTAGGGGCGCGACTATAATTGGATTCCGGAATATGCTTTGTTTCCACGGATCTCGAATTATAGTTCTTCACAAGGATGTTGTCATGCTTTTCAGCGACATTCATAGCTCCAATAAGCTCATGAAACCTTGTGATCTGTTCTGCAATTACATCGATTCGATAGTTCTTAGTAACCATCAATGCAAAGACGGAGAAGGTAGAGAGAGTCTTCTCAATCAACATCGCATCTGTGATCTCTTTACCACAGAGTTCCATTAAGTATTTATTGCGAAGTGCTTCCGAGTTGTAGTCAAGAACTGACTTGAAATCACAGAAGCGGAGGCTATGTCATCTCACTTCTAGGTCAGGAAGCAGGGAGTCACGGACGTTGCCAAATCTTTTTTCGAGTGAGACCCACAGCCTTCTGGAGTCTTCTTCATTCATACACTCGTACCGGAGCGAATCATCCATATGACGAGTCATTAGGATGATGGCTTTCGCCTTATTTGCCTCTAAGGCTGCTTTATTTGCTTCCAAAGCTTGAGCTTGCTCAACAATTAGCACGTCTTGGCCAGGCTCGAGAATCGTATCTAGGATTCCATCAGCCTTGAGATGCTGGCGGACATCACGAACCCACCTGTGATATCCAGAGCCAGTTGTTCCCAATGGAGTAAAGTCCAATTTGTTCAGGTTACTCATCCTGAAAGAGAACAAGAAAAAAAAAAAGGTTAGTTTCGGAGCAGAAAAAGCTACCACGAAAACATATAAAATTTCTGAGCGTAGTCGCTTCCAAGAAATTAGGAATTTCTTAGTGTAATCGCTTCCAAGAAATTCAATTCCAAGAGGGGTTGGATTAGATCGAAACAATGATGTTAGTAGTCGATCATTTTATCTCAACAAACTCTAAGTTTGGAGGACTCTACAAGCTCCAAGCTTGGAGTGAGCACGAACCCCTACAGTTCGGCTTAATTTGGTCTCCCCTATGATGAAGAAAGGGGGGTAGAAGAAGAGAGGTTGCAAGTCCCCAAAGAAGAAAAAGAAGAGAAAAAGAATTAAAACTTCAAAAACGGGAACTTTAGTAAAAATTACCTCAAAATAGGTCGCCTCTACAAGCTCCAAGCTTGGAGTGAGCACGAACCCCCACAGTTCGGCTTAATTTGGTCTCCCCTATGATGAAGAAAGGGGGGTTGCAAGTCCCCAAAGAAGAAAAAGAAGAGAAAAAGAATTAAAACTTCAAAAACGGGAACTTTTAGTAAAAATTACCTCGAAATAGGTCCCCGGGAAATTTGGCCGGAAAAAGTCGACGGAAAACTGGCCGGAAAAGTCGCCGGTGCTGACGTAGCTGCTGACTGTGTTGCTGATGTGGCTTGCGTCAGTGGGCCGCGGCTTGGGCTGCCTCCTGTTTTTTTTTTTTTTTTTCTTTTCTTCTCTTTTCTTCCGGTTTTCTACAGGAAGTTTGGGTTGCCGGTTCAGTAACTTCTGGACCAGTTTTTGTTCTTTTTCTTCCGGTTCCTGAATATGTAGATCAAGGGGCTTCTGCTAGCAAAATTTGGTGGAAATTGGAGGTCCGGAAGATGGTGAACCGGTGGAATATTTGCTGCGGGTTGTATGGAGCTTCCGGTGGCCGGTTCGGTAGGTTTCCGGCCGGTTCTGGTGGTTCTGCAGCCGGTTCTGCATTCCTGGGGTCGAGGGCTTCAAGTTGTGTGGCGGAGGCAAAAAAGGGTTCAAGGTTTTGTATTTGGATTTAAAGTTTTAGCTTCTTGAATCAGGGTTTGGCTATTTGTTTCACGGTTAGGGCCTCGTGCTGATAACGTGTTTAAGGAAAACTGAAATTTGGAGAGAATTGAGTCGTACTTTCATTGATAATAGCAGCCTCTTTATATAGAGGATTACAAGACATAGAATCACAGTTGTACAAGCCCAAAGTTTGGGCCAGACACATATTCTGGATTTACTTGAACATGCCTAGATTTATTTGGACTACTTTCTAGATCCTGACTCAAAATATTCCGCTTGTATTCTTCATCAATTTGACATGCTAAATAACAATTAACATAAAGATTCATAGTTAGTGGGATTTTGATTCGAAAAAGAAAACATAAAATAAAAATAGAAATTTGAATAAAGATAATAAAAAATAAATAAATAATGAAAATGTGAGAGCTTAACAGTAAAACCAGAAAGAAAGTTAATGAAAGTGTGTAAATAGGCAAACTTTTAAAAAATTAGTGTGTTATGTGTTAAAATTGATAAAAAAATGTGTTATGAAATAAAATTGATAAGTTGGCGTGTAAATTGACAACAGGGGACAAATCATAGGTATCTTATTCATTAAGCCTAAAAGAAATCATCAAGTTAAGGGAACAAATTCTGGGCTCAGGGAATTTGTAATTCCGACCCGACCCAAATACCTAACATTTTTTTTTTTTTTTTGGGAAATTGCTATATAAAGCCAATAAATGGTTTTGAGGGTTCTGAAGTGGCCACAACTGAAATGGCGGACGGTCAGCAGCAACTCGTTCTCTCCGAGTCCCATGACTTGAATGCCATCATCGTTGAGATCCTCTTGAGGCTGCCGGCTAAATCTTTAGTCCGATTCCGGTGCGTATCCAAGGCCTGGCGGGACTTGATCTCGGAATCTTATTTCATCAAAAATCACCTCTCCCACATCGACACCAAAAACATCCTCAACTCGAAGCTCCTTCTCTCAACCACTCCTCCCCAAGCCATAGACTACGCAGCACTATCCAACATCGCTAGTTCCAATGAGGAAGATGATGGCCCAGTTGCAAGCAGAGAGGTTGACTATCCGGTAGATACCAGACATTTCTGTTTGGAAGGTTTTGTTGGTTCCTGCAATGGCCTGGTATGTTTGTTATTGGATTGCAGTGTTGTGTTATGGAACCCTTGCACTAGAGTGATCCAGTCATTACCAAGTCCTAGTCGTTTCAGTAGGAGTTGTTTGTTTTATGGGTTCGGTTATGATTCCGTCACCGATGATTGCAAGATAGTAGTGGGAGGTTATAGGCCTCTTGCTGGAAGTGGTCACGGCTACCACTTGCAGCACGGGGAAGGTTTTGAGGAAACCATGATTGAGGTCTTTGCACTGAAAACTGGTTCTTGGAGGACCCTTGAGAGACTTGATTTTGTTATGTTGATTGGCCAGGGCTGCGTTGTAAATGGAGCTCTGCATTGGTTAAAGCATCAGCCATCAGAACATGGCTTAATTGTTTCGAATATAATGTGTTTTGATTTAGCGGAGGAGAAATTTCGGGAGATTGCATTCCCCTGTCCTCTGAATTATGCAGAGAGTGATTATTTCTCTGTGGGAATTGGAGCTATTAGGGACTGCCTGACTGTGTACTTCCAACCAGATGGACTCGATTATAGAATGTGGGTGATGAAGGAGTATGGGGTCAAAGAATCTTGGGCTGAAATCATAAGAATTCCTTTTGAGGTTTGGCCTCAAGAGTTAGGAATGTTGCAGCCTTTGTTCATGTTTGAGAACGATGAAGTTTTGATGAATATCAATTGGGAAGTCTTGGCATTGTATAATCAGAAGGAAAATACATTTAGGAATGTCTTCAAGACTCATGTGATGAATGGTTGGCGACAAACAACTACTTATATAGAAACTTTAGTTTCACCATTGATCGGCGGTAAACCAACACTGTGAGTCTTTCACTACATTTGTTTGATATGATTATATGATCAAGTCACATGCCACATCTTGATAGTTATCCTGAAGACCTGCAGAATTTCAGCTCAAGTGGCTTGGTTTAGAGCCATTACTTCTGATTTGAAAAGTATGTTGTAGATTGGTACTACTTGATGCTAAAATTTTCTGTTTTGTGACTTTGCCACTTTCTTAAGCTGGGAATTCTTGGTGTCCTGCTCTTTTGTTATTTTCATGCTTTTAAGCAGATTAGTAATTCTATTGGAAAGTTAAATATTCTATCTTCTTACTACTTGGTTCAACTGCATAAATTTTGAGAATGTGACATGCAACATCCTAATCTTCATTAATATATTGACAAAGATTGATTATGGGAAATTGGGGTATGGTCAAATCCCTTGTTTATTTCTGCCTAAACAACCATTTCTGGGCATGTCTTATCTATGAACTTCACTTGTGTTGTAAGTTTACAGCTATTTACAAGACAATACCCCATGTGCCTTTATTTGTCCTGCGACTATACAATGCACTTGTCCTTCCTACCGTTTTGTTTCAATGTGAGCTACCATATACTGCAGATCAGTAAGAGAGGGTGAGCTCTGGTTCTAAGCCAAAGTCAGTGGGGGTGAGGGGTGGGAGCTCCCCTTCTACCCTGTTGTTTATGTACACTGGGCTAGAAAGGGAGAAACAACCATTTTACTCAGAAATTTAGCTACAAAAATCACTAGCAGAGAATTTACTGTCGCTGATGGTTCTGCATTCTTCATCAATGATCTGCAGTGTATGGTAGCTCACATTTGAGCATTTGACGATCCACGATGCCTGCCCTGCTTGTATCTTCTGACTCAACCTACTTGTTTCAAAGTCGTAACTTATAATTGAAAACCATTGCTGTAGCTGGGGATTGAATCCGACTTATGTTTTGGAGGAGGCTTCTTCTTGCTACTTTTTAATATTTTCACCGTATTCATTTTCCACACTTCAAATGCTAGAGCTAATTTTGTGTAGGGTCCTTGAATAGAGGAATTTCTAGAGTTATGCCGTTTTAGAGTTGGAATTCAAATGCCCTTAGTAGTGCTGCAAAGCTATTTTGGCCTTCAAAAAGTTCAGAACTACCACATTAATCGTAAGTCTTACCATGAATCTCTCAAACCTTATCAGCGATTGTTGCACACACGTGTTGCATTTGACAATTTTCTTACTTTTCTTTTTTTGGATATAACAATTTTCTTACTTTTCATCCCAACGTGATAAATTCATACTTCAAGTTCATCAATAATGTATTCCAAAAACATGTCTGAGTAGTGCATTCATCTGGATGGAAAATACGAAAACCATACCAAGCTACTAACATGCCTAGTACATAAGATTAGTCAGTAGTAAGTAGTAACAGAGTATTTAATATGATGGGGTAAATCAGTCAAAATTACAAAATAATGAGATAAATTAACGAACATGAGAATAGATAGGGGTTCGTTTGCAAAAAGAGAAACTATTTAGGGCGAAGTAATACAAAAGTCACTTTGATATTTTTGAGACAACAAAAGTCACTTTCTTCCTGTCATTCATGCTTTCAATTTGATATTTTTGATTTGTGTTGTAATTCCGTATAATATGTTGTGCTATAATTTCTCACAAAAATGTAATACAAAGATATATCACCGAAAACACAGGCCCAAATAGAAAGAGATCATAAATCCAGCCCACAGGATAAGGGGAAGGCCCTTGTAAGATTCCAAAGTTTCCAACACCCTAACGGTAGCAGCCAACAAACCCTCACTCAGAGCAACCTGAAGAGGCAAAAGGGCAAAGGAGCAAGACCACAAACGCTACCGGAAATTTCACTCCGGCTACGGTTCCGGTGAACGCTGGAGCGACCGAATTTGTAAGTTTCGATACTTTAAGCAGTTTTGTACAATGGGGGTCATTACAATGGGGGACGGCGATGTCGTGCTTAAGCGAGCTCATACCAACTTGGGCGATTACGAGGAAGATGTGATTGCGGAGATCCTCGCAAGGCTACCGGTCAAATCATTGATTCGATTCCGGTGCGTCTGCAAGTCATGGCGTGCTTTGATCTCCGATTCCTATTTTGTAAAGAAACACCTCAGCTACGCAGAGAGAGGCATCACCAAAAGCACTTACAGGCTCATCATTTTCATGGAGGATGATATCTCGACGTTGGAAATCCTAGCCTTGAAAAATATCAAGGATGATGATGATGATGGCGATGGTGCTGCGGGTGGTCAGTTTGCAGTCACTCAGCTGGATTGTCCTGTAACGAAAACTATCACCCATTCCCGTTATAGAGTTCTTGTTGGTTCTTGCAATGGCTTGGTATGTGTAGAACTTGACTCGGAGGTCATTATGCTATGGAACCCTTGTACTAGAGACCCCAAGGTTTTACCAAAACCTCCTCGAGTTATAAACTCTGAGTTTATCTACTGCTTTTATGGACTCGGGCATGATTCTGCTAGTGATGACTACAAGGTGATACGGGGGTTCACTGATTATCTTGCTAAGAAAATCATGATTCACATCTTTTCACTGAAATCAGGTTCATGGAGGACTGTCGAAGACATTGATTATGTCAGTGATCTAAGGCGGCAGGGGTTGTTCTTAAACGGAGCTCTGCATTGGTTATATAGTCTACCCGAAGGGGGCTCCAGCATTTTGTCTTTTGATTTAGGGGCAGAGAAATTTCGGAAGACAATTCCGTTGCCCTACGATGACTGGTTTCGTGATCCCTTGGTTCATAAAAATTGTCTCTGTGTACCTACTTGCCCAACTGGAACCAACAGTTTCAACATATGGATGATGAAAGAATATGGGGTCAAGGAATCCTGGACTGAAGTCTTACAATTTTCTTTGATTGACGAGAATATTTATGCAGAGTATTTTGATGATTATACACAGTATTTCAGGCCTGTGTGCATGTTAGAGAATGGTGTAGTTTTGGTTGACGAGATGGGTCATTGTGAAGACCTCATGGTATTATCTAATCTAAAGGAGAAGACATTCAACCATGTTGTTGAGGTCGCGAAGAGCTTGGAGATTAGAACGGTCATTTACCGAGAGACACTAGTTTCACCAGACGTCCACACGTACAAAACCAACAATGTGAGTCTTCTTTATCCATTAACATCAGAATTTTAGTAGTGTGGTTACCCTGTATCAGTTGTCTGGACTACCTTGAGTCATACATTTGGCAAAGTTTGCTTTTGGGTTTTGCTATTTTGTAACGTATCCACTTTCTCCAGCTTTCATCCATATCGGGTGCAACTTTTCTCCACGGTAATTTTATTGGAAAACCAAGTTAAGCATGAGATGTCACCATATTTGATTCAAATGCATAAATATTGAGAATCTGATTTGCCAAATCTTGTTAATAGATAGCACAGCTACAAGTATCAATTATGTTATTCTTTGTATGCCGTGCAAGTGTTGTTAAAAGGAGAGAATTCACTGTTTTACTTCAGAAAGTTATGTGTGAGTTTTACCTCTTTTAGTACCTTTTCTGTTTAAATACTGTTATCAGTTTTGTCACAGTTTAGCCATGTACAAGGCAGACTCCAGGTTCCAGCATTATGTCCAGTGACTAACACACTAGACTAATCATCTGTTTTCCATTTTATTCCAATTATACTATCATTTCTTGAATTTTCTTCCTTTTTCATTTCAATGTTGTTGGGTTATTAGATCGAGAGGACATATGTTATATTACTGCTTTCCATTGTGAATGAGTGAAATGCTTGTAATTCAACTTATAACTCATTTGTTGGATTTGTAGGTGAGCTAGTAGCTCGTTGCTATAGTTCTCAAGGAAATAGGGAGGCAAAAGTGCTTTTGTAGAAGCAACCTGGTTGTAATTCATGGTGGGCCTCATTTTGAGGGGGGAGAGAGGTATGTGTAATGTTTCTACTTTCACTTGGAAACATGTTGGGAGATCCAAAAGGTCATTTGCTTATGTAGAAAGTGGATGCAGTGTTGTTTGTAGATATTGTACTACGAATGAAATATCTTGTCTATGTAAACCTATTAAGGTTATTTCTTATGACTATCATATGTTGAAATGTTAGCTCTTGTCATCCAATTAGAAAGTACTTCTTGTTACATATGGAACTCCGTTAGCCAGGACAAAAGAAACTCACCATTCTTAAGAAGGAGCAATTAGATTTGCCAAAAGAAAGGAAGGAAAAAAAAAAAAAAAGGTCATCATTTGGATTAAGAATAGGTTCTCGGGACTGAATGATCAAGTGATTCGCTATTTGGTATTGAAAATTAATTGAGTAGCTAAAAGGATGTTGGTTGAATCTCTACCATCTTATTATGAAACCCAAGCCATCTTATCACGAAATTATAGCTGCAAGATACTTATATTCTACTAATTAGTCACTAAACTAATCGGTCTTGTGACACTGGTCTCTGCAATATTGAACATCTCAACTTCATATTCACTTATTCAGTTCAGATTTCTTGCGACGTAGTTCCAATTTATAGCACCTCATGGCCATATACTGCAGTGTATTCTCTACGAACATAACTTTACTAGCTAGAAGCTAAAGAGTGACCAAAAAGACTAGAAACCAAACTCATTGATCCAGTGACATTGTTCTTCACAATATTGAACTGAGTACGTCTCACGTTCAAATCACTTGACCCCAATCTTTACTAACCTATTCTTCACATTGAAGGATGAAGGTTTATTAGAAATTTGACTTAAACAAGCATGTTCACCTAATCAGTAATTGACTAAGAAAATAAAAGGTTTTTTTTTCTTTTTTTTTCACCAACAGTGTCTAGACATTTAGAGGACTTTCAAAATTAGAGGACTTTCAAAATTATACTCGAACTTGCAATGTTATCAACATGATACGTGGACTCATTTTTTCTTGTCAAACGCCGTACTTCCGTTCCTTTTCCATCACTGAGAAATTAACTTTACCATATGTGATGCACTTGAGGCACAAAATGAAGGTAAAAAACTGATTTGCCCTATATATGAAATTTTACCTATTTTAAATAATAAATAACCTATTTATCTTTTATTTTATTTTTGACCCTCTCCACCTCTCGTCTTGTTCCTCTACACTCTCCTCCTCTCGACATCTTCCTCCTAAACTAAAGAAATGGACCTCGAGCATGTTTATGTTTTTATAGCCCATTGTTGAGAATCGGTCAACATGTGAAGTCGAGAACCACAAATAAGCACAACACATCAAGAGAAACAACCACAAAGATACGAGCACAAGAACACAGATTTAAGGTGGTTCAGCAAAACCAGAAAAACGATCTTCCACTATATTTATAATTGGTACAACCAGAAAGAATAAGAAAACAAGGACTCTCTCTTCTCTTCCTATATCTCTCTTCTTTGTCCTCTCTCACTCTCTAACTCCAAGAATGGAATACACTTTGCTCTCTGTCTTTGTGATGCAAAACTAAGAGCATAACCCCTCCTTATATAGCCATAAGGATATCAACTTTCTTCACCGATTAGGAAACTTATTCCTATTGGTGGTAGGCAATTATGCCTTCTCCTTCTCTGTAATCAACAAGGATTACAGGTAATCCTGCATCAATAAAGATTTTCCTTCCTTATTGGAACTCCATTCATAAGTAGGAATCTAAAACCTACTGGGTAAACAATTCTCATACTCTAAGACAATTGTCTTAGGAAAGATTCATGGGCTGGAAACCCAACACCCAGTAGGGTTATGAGCTAGGAATCATGCGGCAACGCCATTGAATGATTGGATTATGGATGTAATTGAAGCTCTCAACGAGCACCAAGTGGACATCTTCTTTATATTATTAAAGAAAGTTCACTCGTTGGGTCACTGGGTTAGGGTCATTAGTTCATTAGATCACTGGGTCAGACATTGTAAAATGCTTTTTTATGTTTGTTTGCACTCGTTGGGTCTGGGTCACTGGGTCAATTTCTAAACTTACCTGGGTTACTCTAGCTCAGATTTTAGGTCAGGAAACTAACCCAAATAGTGACTTCATAATGACTCAGGTCAGTTTGGAAACTGCCTAGTGACCCAGACTCAAAGGGTGAAAACAAATATAAAAAAGCAATGAACAATGTCTAACCCAGTGACCTAGTTTACAATTACAGCTTTCACAGTCTGCCCTCCCACTTCTAACCGTCCACGTTCTATGAATCGTATTCATTGTCCTCTGGAGCTTTCAGAATCAAAGAATTAAGGCTTTCAGCTTCTACAGGTTTTAGAAACATTATTGCGATCCTTATCATACATGCATATAGTTGTTTACAAATAGCTTTTAGTTATTGAGGATTAATCTGTTTCTTGTAATTACAATTGAACTTTATGTTATGATTAAACAACATATTTATGTGATTGATCTCCAACAGCTGAAGCACGATGTAGTTTGATTTGGAAATTGGAATCGGGGGAGATTGATTGGAATGTTAGGTTACTTATTTGGTGGTGGGTAATGGGGATTAATTGATGATGGATATGGGTTTGGTGGTAGTGTAATTTGAGTTGTCCAACTTTTCACCCATAATCTAGGTGTTCTTCACCTTTTGAATGTATTTAGAATTTTTGAGGCTCAAGTTGGACTTGGATTCAGGAAGAACAGTTGATAGAAGCAAAAAAATTGGAAGGGAGATGAAGTGAAGAAATGGATTTTGAAGAAAAGATCACCCAGAAAGAGAAAAAGGGAAAGGTTCTGTTTTTTTTTTTCTTTTCCCCACCCTAATCTTGAATCAAATCTGAAGAATGGGGAAGAAAAAATCTCCAGCAGATAAATGCTTTGTTCTTCAGATTTGTCTTGCTGATGAGACAAATCTAAAGTTAGGCACAAATCCAAAAAAAATGTAAATCAACAATTTGTTCTCTAGATTTGTCTAAAGTTGTATCCACGTGTTCCTAGAATAAATCTGAAGAGATTTTTCAAATTTTTTAATAAAAAGAAAAAGTATAATAAGACAATTTCACTTTTGAAAATCAAGTCACATTCGTGATGTGTGCTTCATTTTAACGGCTCCGTGACAAAAAATTAACCGGGGTACGACGTTGATAAGAAAAAATGAGTCAATGTATGATGTTGATAACATTGTGAGTTTGGGTGTAAATACACTGTTGGTGAAAAAAAACCCCCAGAAAATTATGCTAAACCACCCTTGGATGTAAATTCAATGGTGGAAATAATTTTTATCTTGTTTTCAACCGTTGAATTTATATTCAAAAGTGATTGAGCATAGTTTTTTGCGGAAGTGAACAAGTGCAAAATAATATAGATAACTATGTAGTAAACAAAACAAGAACACAAAAAATTGTTAATACAACTTGCCTACGTCCCTCGAACACTTGAGTTTCACTAAAGCTCTCGCCCAAACTCTCACTTGCACCATATATGTGACTCTAATTTGCAAAACCTTTTTTCAATAGACATAGAAACTAGAGTTAATTACTGTTTACTCCCTATACTTATAGGGTTTCGTCGTTTCAGTCTCTGACCTTCGAATTTCACCTAAAAAGTCCCTGAACTCTCAATTTCCGCTCAATTCGTCCCTGCCGTCAAAAACCTCGGTTATCTTGCTGACGTGGCATTCATTTCACACTAAAATGACGATGATACCCTCACTTACTCTTTTTTTATTATTTATTTTTTTCTCTCTCTATTTTTTCTTTTCTTTTCACCCCTTCCTTCGATTTATTTTTTCTCGTTCTCTCTCTCTCTCTCTCTCCCCCCTCCTTCTGCTTCCAAAGAAGAAGCAGCAGCAGCAGCCCAAGAGGCGGAGCTGCAAACCCCAACCGGCCTCGTCAAGCCAGAAACCTCAGTCCAATTTAAAAAACTAGCCTCCTCCATCTGACGTTCTGATAAACTTGAGTTAGATAGAGAGGGGTGGTGGTGCTTGCCGGCATGACGGGGATGATGGATGGATGGTGGGATGGCCACTGATGGACACCGGATCGGTCTGGTTGACTCGTCTCGACGGCACGATGCGTATCCCGGTAGTCTCTGCTCCGAAATACCGGTGACTGCAGCAAGAGGAAGCCCGAAAATTTCTGGGTTCGCCGGTGGGTTTTCCAGTTCCGGCCAAATCGCGGTGCCACACCTATATCAGAGTCTTCCTCTCGACCTCGCCGATCTATCCATGGTGTTTATTTGTTCAGATGATGATCCAAGTGAGAGAATCGAAAGGGGGAAGCTTTTGGGTTTTTACGGCAACTTTCCTTGCTTTTCCGGCGGCTCCGGCCATAAACCACTACGCCGCCGTCATCACAGCCATAAACCACTCCAGCTTCGCCGGCCGGAAGCCCTCCTCTCTGAGCCCTCAGGTTCCAAGCCCTCACTACTTTTCCAACGCGGACGAGAGCTTTCTCCGAGTCATCGATGGATTCAGTGCGCCGAGGAGACCAATGATCAGGAGGTGAGATTTTGTTTAGGTCTGTTTGGGTTCTCAGAGATCGTTCAGAAATAAGTAAAAGGATTAGATTTTGATGCTTGGGAATTGTCAGTATTGGTTAGAATTCATTTGGGTTTGTTCAGATTTTAATTATGATTTGTGATTCTGGTTCTGTTGATTAGTGTTTGGATTATTTGGTAAGAACTAGATGATATTAGTTGGTATTATAAGAATTAATCTGTGTTTGATTTGGCTACTTTGATTGTATATGTTGGGAGTTGAGAGAAATTCAATAATGGGAGACCGTTTTTGTATTTATGCATGTAAGGATTTCAGACTGTGAGGTGTCTGGTGGTATTTGGGAGGTGAGAGAGGAGGAAGAGGTGGTGGTGGTGTTGGCGTTGTCGTTGGTGAAGGAAGAGAGGAGGAAGAGGTGGTGGTGCTGGTGGTGTTTGGGAGGTGAGAGAGTGCGAGAGAATGGAAGAGGAAGTAAAGAGAAAAATAAAAATAAAACAGAAATTTTTTTTAACTAAGGGTAAAATAGACATTTTGACATAAAATGGCTGCCACGTCAGCAACTTAACAGAGAAATTGACAGAAAATTGACGGCAGGGATGAATTGGGAGGAAATTGAGAGTTCAGAGACTTTTTAGGTGAAATTCAAATGTCGGGGACTGAAACGATGAAACCCTATAAGTATAGGGAGTAAACAGTATTTAATCCTAGAAACTATTACCAAATAGGAATATGTAATGCAAAAGAAAACAATCAAAGTCTTCCTTAATTATCTTTGGCGGAACCGGACTCAAAAACTCAAAACTTTTCACTATCAAGTTTGTATCTGCGTTGGATTGCAATTGTTGTAATAGAACAAGCGATGCTCTATTTCCGTTTATCCCTATGATTATTTGTACATTTTTCCTAGAAAATGTATTCATGCAGTGTATGTTTTAGTCAGTTAGCACTTTTGTGTATGCATTTCAAATTTGAGGTAATGGATAAACTTTATTAACTATCTGAATTACTAGTTCTTCTATAAAAAAAAAAAAAAAAAAAAAAACTATCTGAAGTACTAATCCCGTCTAAGTTAATTTTTATGACAATTTCTTCTTCTCAAAAAGAAAAAAGGATAAATAAAGGCAAACAGGCCCACACAGAAAAATGGCATAGTTATTAGACGCCCACACGATAAGGGAACTAAATCCAGATAGAAACAGATCATAAATCCAGCCCACGGATTAGGGAAAGGCCCGTTATAAAAGGCAGCAGCCAACAAACCCCAACTCATAAGGGAAAAGGAGCGAGAGCACGAACGCTACCGGAAATCTCACTCCGGCTAGGGTCCCGGTGAACGCTGAAGCAACCGAATTTGTAAGTTTCGATACTTTAAACAGTTTAGCAGCAGTTTTGAATAATCTAGGGTTTCTTTCAGTCAATTTGGGGTCATTACAATGGGGGACGGCGATGTCGTGCTTAGGCGAGTTCATACCGACTTCGGCGACTACGAGGAAGATGTGATTGCGGAGATCCTAGCTAGGCTACCGGTCAAATCCTTGATGCGATTCCGGTGCGTCTGCAAGTCATGGCGTGCTTTGATCTCCGATTCCTATTTTGTAAAGAAACACCTCAGCTACGGAGAGAGAGGCATCACCGAGAGCGCTCACAGGCTCATTTTCATGCTGGATCCTCCCTTGGCCTTGGACTATGAAGCCTTGAAAAGTATGGAGGACTATGAAGCCTTGGAAAGTATGAAGGATGATGATTGTGGTGCTCAGTTTGCAGTCACTCAGCTGGATTTTCCGGTAACGAAATCTATCCCTGATTACGGTTATAGAGTTTTTGTGGGTTCTTGCAATGGCTTGGTATGTGTAGAAGTTGGCTTCGAGGCCATTATGTTATGGAACCCTTGTACTAGAGACTCCAAGGTTTTACCAAAACCTCCTCGAGTTATAAACTCCAAGTTTACCTACTGCTTTTATGGATTTGGGTATGATTCTAGTAGTGACGACTACAAGGTGATACGGGGGTTCGCTGATTATCTTGCTAAGAAAATCATGATTCACATCTTTTCACTGAAAACAGGTTCATGGAGGACTGTCGAAGACATTGATTATGTTACATTAATAACGCAGCAGGGGTTGTTCTTAAATGGAGCTCTGCATTGGTTATATAATCTACCTGAAGGGGGCTCAAGAATTTTGTCTTTCGATTTAGAGGCGGAGAAATTTCACAAGACGATTCCATTACCCTATGATGACTGGTTTTTTGATCTCTTGATTCATAAAAATTGCCTCTGTGTACTTGCTTGCCCAACTCGAACCAACACTTTCAACATATGGATGATGAAAGAATATGGGGTCAAGGAATCCTGGACTGAAGTCTTACAATTTTCTTTGGAGAAGTATGCAGCGCATTATGATGATTTTAGAAGTTATTTCACGCCTGTGTGCATTCTAGAGAATGGTGTAGTTTTGATTGACGAGATGGGTGAGGGTCAACACCTCATGGTATTATCTAATCTAAAGGACAAGGAATTCAAACATGTTGTTGAGGTCGCGATGAACTTGGAGTTTAAAGCAGTCATTTACCGAGAGACATTAGTTTCACCAGACGTCCACACATACAAAACCAACAATGTGAGTCTTCTTTATCCATTATCATTAGATTTTTAGTAGTATGGTAACCCTGTGTCAGTTGTCGGTACTACCTTGTGTCATACATTTGGCAAAGTTTGCTTTTGGGTTTGCTATTTTGTAATGTATCCACTTTCTTCAGCTTTCATCCATATTGTGTGCCACTTTTATCCACGGTAATTTTATTGGAAAACCAGGTTAAGCATGAAATGTCACCATATTTGATTCAAATGCATAAATATTGAGAATCTGATTTGCCAAATTTTGTTAATATATGGCACACAGCTACAAGTATCTGTTATGTTATTCTTTGTATGCCGCGCAAGTGTTGTTAAATAGAGAGAATTCAGTGTCTTTCAGAAGTTATGTGTGAGCAGACTCCAGGTTCCAGCATTCCAGTTACTAACATACTAGACTGATCATCTGCTTCACCATTTTATTCCAATTATACTATCATTTCTTGAATTGTTCTCCCTTTTCATTTCAATGGTATTGGTCTATTAGGTCGAGAGGACATATGTTATATTGGATAACTGATTCTGTTCTGAATGAGTGAGATGCTTGTAATTCAACTTATAACTCATAATTTGTCCGATTTGTAGGTGAGCTAGTAGCATTGCTGTAGTTCTCAAGGAAATAGGGAGGCAAAAGTGATTTTGTAGAAGCAACCTGGATGTAATTCAAGGTGGGCGTCATTTTGATGGAGGAGAGGTATGTGTAATGTTTCTTCACCACTTGGAAACAAATTGGGAGTATGTAGAAAGTGGATGCAGTGTTGTTTAGATATTGTACTAAGAATTAAATATCTTGTCTTTGTAAACCTAACAAAGTTATTTCTTATATCTTCTTATATCTATCAAATATAAAAATGTTAGCTCTTGTCATCCAATCAAAAAGTACTTCTTATTACGTTTGAAACTCCTTTAGCCAGGACAAAGAAACTTACCACTGTTAAGAAAGAGCAATTAGATTTGCCCCAAAAAAAAAAAAACATCATCATTTGGATTAAGAATTGATACTCGGGATTGAATGATCAACTCATTTTACATTTGGTATTGAAAATTAATTTGAGTAGCTGAAAAGGATATTGATTGAATCTCTACCGTCTTATTATGAAATCCAAGCCATCTTATCACGAAATTCTAGCTACAAGATACTTACATTCTACTAATTAGTTACTAAACTAATCGGTCTTGTGACATTGTTCTCTGCAATATTGAACATCTCAACTTCAGTTCAGATTTCTCGCGTAGTACCAAATTATAGCAACTCCTAAACACTTGATAGCCATATACTGCAAGTGTATTCTCTACAAACATAACATTGACCAGCTAGAAGCTAAAGAGTACGTTTCAGGTTCAAATCACTTGACCCCAACCCTTATTACTAACCTATTCTTCACATTAAAGACCGGAGGATTATTAGAAGTTTGACCTAAAATCTTTCTTGCGAAGCGGACTAGTGCAAAATAATATAGATAACTATAGTAAACAAAACAAGAAAATATTGTTAACACAACTTGCCTACGTCCCTGGAACGGAGTTTCACTAAGTTCTCGCCCAAACTCTCACTTGCACCATATCTGTGACTTCAATTTGCAAAACTTTTTTTCAATAGACATAGCAACTATTACTAAATAGGAATATGTAATGCAAAAGGACATAATCAAAGTTATGCTTATCCTTGGCGGAATCAGACTCACAAAATTCAAAGTTCTTCACTATCAATTTTTTATGTGTGCTGGATTGCAATTGTTATAATAGAAGAAGCGATGTTTTTTTTTTTCCGTTTCTTCCCTATGGTTCTTTGTACATTTGTACTAGGAAATGTATTCATGCAGAATATGTTTTAGTTAGATAGCGCTTTTGTTTATGCTTTTCAAATTTGGGGTAATGGATAGACCTTATCAACTATCCGATGTACTTATATATGATATACCCATCTAGATTGTTTTTTATGGCAATTTCTTCTTCTCTAAAAGAATAGATAAATATGGTAATTAGTAGACGCTTAAGCGAAACCTAGCTCGTAAACTACACAGTGGACAAAGAAGTTATGAGTGTGGAGATACTAGCGAGGCTACTAGTCAAAGCTTTGATGCAATTTCTTTGTGCGCGCAAGTCATGGCGTGCTTTTAATCTCCGATTCTTATTTTGTGAAAGAGCACTTGGACAGAGCCATCATCGAGAACAAGTTCAGGCTCATTTTCTCGGCGCCTAAAGGATGGATGCTTTGCCAATCCTCAACTTGCTACTGTCTAGGAGAATAAACTTGCTACTGTTTGGCAGAATAGAAAGAAAAATAGGCTGTCCCTGTCATTCAAGCTTTCGATTTGATATTTTTAATTCGTCTTGTAGTTGCTTGAAAAATGTTATCTAAAAAGAACGAAAACACAGGCCCAAATAGAAACAGATCATAAATCCAGCCCACGGGATTAGGGAAAGGCCCTTTATAATAAGATTCCAAGTTTACAGCACTCAGAAGTCAGCCAACAAACAGAGTAAGAGCACGAACGCTACTGGAAATGTCACTCCGGCAAGGGTTCCGGTGAACGCTGAAGCGACCGAATTTGTAAGTTTCTAGGGTTTCTTTCAGTCAATTTGGGCGCCAGTGAGAGAGATAGAGAGTAATTACAATGGGGGACGGCGCTATGGTGCTTAAGCGAGCTCATACCGACTTTGGCGACTACGAGGAAGATGTGATTGCGGAGATCCTTGCAAGGCTACCGGGAAAATCCTTGATGCGTTTCCGGTGCGTCTGCAAATCATGGCGTGCTTTGATCTCCGATTCGTATTTTGTAAAGAAACACCTCAGCTATGGAGAGAGAGGCATCACCGAGAGCGCTCAGAGGCTCATTTTCATGCTGGATCCTCCCTTGGCCTTGGACTGTGAAGCCTTGAAAAGTATGGAGGACTATGAAGCCTTGAAAAGTATTAAGGATGATGATGTTCATGGTTCTGGTGGTCAGTTTGCAGTCACTCAGCTGGATTTTCCGGTAACGAAAACTATCTCTGATTTCAGTTATAGAGTTCTTGTTGGTGCTTGCAATGGCTTGGTATGTGTAGATGTTGGCTACGAGGCCATTATGTTATGGAACCCTTGTACTAGAGACTCCAAGGTTTTACCAAAACCTCCTCCAGTTGTAGACTCCAAGTTTAGCAACTATCTTTATGGATTCGGGTATGATTCTGCTAGTGACGACTACAAGGTGATACGGGGGTTCACTGATTATCATGCTGAGAAAATCATGATTCACATCTTTTCACTGAAAACAGGTTCATGGAGGACTGTTGAAGACATTGATTATGTTACATTAATAATGCGGCAGGGGTTGTTCTTAAACGGAGCTCTGCATTGGCTATGTAATCTACCTGAAGGGGGCTCAAGAATTTTGTCTTTTGATTTAGAGGCGGAGAAATTTCAGAAGACGATTCCATTACCCTATGATGACTGGTTTTTTGATCTCTTGATTCATAAAAATTGCCTCTGTGTACTTGCTTGCCCAACTCGAACCAACACTTTCAACATATGGATGATGAAAGAATATGGGGTCAAGGAATCCTGGACTGAAGTCTTACAATTTTCTTTGGAGAATTATGTAGAGTCTTATGATGATTTAAGAGGATATTTCAGGCCTGTGTGCATTTTAGAGAATGGTTTAGTTTTGATTAATCAGTTCGGTGTGTGTGAAGACCTCATGGTATTATCTGATCTAAAGGAGAAGAAATTCAAGCATTTTGTTGAGGTCGCAGAGGACTTGGAGTTTAGAACAGTCATTTACCGAGAGACATTAGTTTCACCAGACGCCCACACATACAAAACAAACAATGTGAGTCTTCTTTTATCCATTAACATTAGAATTTTACAAGTGTGGTTACCGTGTTTCAGTTGTCGGTACTACCTTGTGTCATACATTTGGCAAAATTTGCTTTTGGGTTTGCTATTTTGTAACTTATCCACTTTCTTCAGCTTTCATCCATAATGGGTGTAACTTCTCTCCACGGTAATTTTATTGGAAAACCATGTTAAGCATGATATGTCATCGTATTTGATTCAAATGCATAAATATTCAGAATCTTATTTGCCAAATCTTGTTAATAGATGGCACACAGCCTACAAGTATCAATTATCTTATTCCTTTGTATGTCGCCCAAGTGTTGTTAAATGGAGAGAATTCAATGTCTTACTTCAGAAGTTATGTGTGAGTTTTACCTCTTTTATTACTTTTTCTGTTTAAATACTGTTGGAAGTTTTGTCAGAGTTTACCTATGTACAAGGCAGACTCCAGGTTCCAGCATTATGTCCTGTGACTAACACACTAGACAAATCATCTGCTTCACCATTTTATTCCAATTATACTATCATTTCTAGAGTTGTTCTTCCTTTTCATTTCACTGGTATTAGGCTATTAGATCAGAGGACATATGTTATATTGGATAACTGCTTTCTGTTCTGAATGAGTGAAATGCTTGTAATTTCAACTTATAACTCATTATTGTCTGATTTGTAGGTGAGCTAGGAGCTCGTTGTTGTAGTTCTCAAGGAAATAGGGAGGCGAAAGTGCTTTTGTAGAAGCAACCATCCAAGGTGGGCCTCATTTTGAGGAGGGTGTGGGTGTGGGGTTATGTGTAATGTTTTTCCTTCACTGGGAAAATCATTTGCTTATGTAGAAAATGGATGCAGCGTTATGCCGTTATCTATAAACATTGTGTGAAATATCTCGTCTTTGTAAACCTATTACAGTTTTTTCTTATGACTATCAAATATTGAAATGTTAGCTCTTGTCATGCAATCAAAAAGTACTTATTAGTTATTACATATGAAACTCCGTTAGCTAGGACAAAAGAAACTTACCACTGTTTTTTTTTTTAAGAGGATCAAAGGATTTCATTCCTACTCTTAGGCCTCGTTTGGTTCGCGGAAAGTAAGCATCAGGAAAGGAAAGTTGTTCCTAGCCTGTGTTTGGGATGCAAAAGGAAATGAAATACTTTCCTGAAGCAAAGGAAAATAGGGGGGAAAATGGTTCCTTCCATACTCTAAAGGAATCACTTTCCCCCATTCTTTCCTTGCATTTATTACTCACAACATATTATTTTATTCCATTAATTACATACTTTTTAACAACTTTCCGGATAACTTTCCTTACATTACCAAACATCGGAATAGAAAGTTATTCGGAAAGTTCATTTCCCTTCTCATGGGAAAGACAAAGGAACTACTTTCCTTTCCGCGAACCAAACGAGGCCTTATGGTAACTCGAACGCACTGTTAAGAAAGAGCAATTACATTTGCCAAAAAAAAAAAAAAAAAAGGACGTAATTTGGATTAAGAATAGGTTCTCGGGACTGAATGATCAAGTGATTTGCTATTTGGTATTGCAAATTAATTGAGTAGCTGAAAAGGATGTTGAGTGAATCTCTACGGTCTTTCTATGAAATCCTAGCCATCTTATCACAAAATTCTAGCTACAAGATACTTGTATTATACTAATTAGTTACTAAACTAATCGGTCTTGTGACTGGTTCTGCAATATTGAACATCTCAACTTCATATTCAGTTCAGATTTCTCGCGACGTGGTACGAAATTATAGCAACTCATAGCCATATAATGCAAGTGTATTCTCCATGAACATAATGTAATGTCATATACTACTTACCTATAAAAGAGAGGTATTTGTCAAGAATTATGCTTGGTGATACAAGAGGTGTTACTCTACATAAGGTATTTTCCATGGCATATACTGTAATGTCAAATTTTTTTTTTGATGAACCTCGACGAAACAAAGATAATTTATTGAATAAAAAATAAGGTATTTCCATGGCATATACTGTAATGTCACTAATGCTTGATGACATAGTAATACTAAAGGTATGTACATTAACCTTTGCATGGCATTGATGGCAGGTAGCAACGATTAACTAAAACTAGAAAGAAAACCATTCGATGGCCCGATTTTTAAGAAGTTAATTGGACTTGAGATTTTGAGACGTGAGGCAAAAAATAAAAAAGACATGCACTTTTTATAATTGATAAAGAAAAATAAATAACAAGAACTGGAAGAGGATTCAAACCTACAAAAAGGAATGAAACTTGCCAATTGTGCCAATGCTATTTTTCAATAATGATATACATTTTTTTTAATAAAATATCTTCAAAAAAAATCATTGGGATACTAGTCATGAGGCAACTGTCTCATGGGCCTCATCTCATGTCCGGCTATGGTATTTATAATTGACCAAGTCCTAGCTACGTGGCTAACCTTGAGCTGAGAAAGCTCCTACCTATCTTTTTAGAGAAAATTAGATAGAAACTAAATGCCTTCTTTTTGTCACTGAATAAAATGAAGGTACACCTAACTTTCGCCATCGATCCGTTTACTCAAAGCCAACAAACCGCCCATATCCGTTAATGCAGTGTTGGGAAACTAGATCTACAGCCTTTAGCTTAGATTTATGCCTTTATTGGATATAATACCATTATTGTAGTAGTGCCTGCACAAACCTCTTCGATCGAGCTTGAAGATCGAGAGCAAAATATCAGGCTTCTTTCGTCAATATTTTTCGAAATACAATTTCACCCATCGCCGTTTCAACCATTTTATATTTTATGAAATGAATGGCCCCTTGGTCGTTATCGGACTTTTTGGTAAGACAGTTTGTTAAGAACATACCTGATGAAAGCAACAGAGCTAAGGAAAGCAATAAAGTTAGTGAGTGTTCATGCAACTCCTAACATTTCAATTACTTCACAAACAAATGCGCTCAGCAGAATAATGAAATCCATGAAGAGTACTACTAGTCCAGTACTGATGTCGACACAGTTTCTGGTGTTCGCTGCTCTTATTTTCATCCTACCGCTCTTCATCTCTCTGGCTCGAGCAGAAGTTCATTACTACGATTTTATAGTAAGTCCATTTTAATTAATGGTTGATTTCCCAGTTCGATCATCTATTCGCTTCAACCATTCTATGTTCACTCTGTATTGTTATTCATTCTAGATACTCATGCATGCAATGATACAAGACTAATATTTTTGACCTTTTACTAGTTCATGTGCCTCTTGGTAATCACAATTTCGATTTTTCAATTAGGTTAAGGAGGTAAACTTCACTAGATTGTGTGAATCAAAGCTCATGTTAGTAGTAAACGAGAGCTATCCAGGTCCAGTAATACGAGCTCGCAAAGGGGATACAATTTATGTTAATGTTTACAATCAAGGATTTTATGGTTTCACCATTCACTGGCAAGTCCCATCACACGACCTCCCCTATCTGTTTAGTGTATCATTTACACGATACAACACTTCTACTTTACATTCTTAAAATGGATCATCTCTTTATGTTTGTAAAATTAACATGCAAACTATGTATGATGATACAGGCATGGAGTAAAGCAACCAAGAAATCCATGGTTTGATGGCCCAGAATATGTGACACAATGTCCAATCTCACCCGGAACAAATTTTACCTATCAAGTTCAATTGAGCACAGAAGAAGGAACTCTTTGGTGGCATGCTCATAGTGACTGGACTAGAGCAAGCGTTCACGGTGCCATTGTCATCTTGCCTGCCATTGGAACAACATTTCCATTTCCTGAGCCTGATGAAGAGGAGATCATTGTGTTCGGTACAATTACTCACTAGGCTAGTCAATATTGTTCAGTATTCAACTATACACAACCTAATTACAGGCATATGTGCATCATATATATGCTAAGTTAAGTAAGCTGATCCAATTGCAGGATCTTGGTATTTGGGAAATTTGAAAGAACAGGTTGACGAGTGTCTGGACCCTGCAACCAACTCTAACTTACCTATAGCAGCTGGTTACACAATTAATGGCCGGCTTGGAGATTTTTCTCCATGCTCCAAAAGTAAGCATATATATGTTTTTATCAGGTGGTTCACCTAGCTAGTAAGTGACTTAGATTATTGCATATGCTTGTAGATTCAACGTATCGTCGTAAGGTGGACTATGGCAAGACATATCTTCTTCGGATAGTGAACGCAAACATCGATGTAGAGTTTTACTTTGCCATTGCTGAACACAACCTCACTGT
Source organism: Rosa rugosa (assembly GCF_958449725.1). Lineage (NCBI taxonomy): Eukaryota > Viridiplantae > Streptophyta > Magnoliopsida > Rosales > Rosaceae > Rosa > Rosa rugosa. The sequence goes on along the minus strand of NC_084820.1, from coordinate 60,140,366 downwards.
GGTTGGCTTGGACGGCTCCTATACCAAACCCATCAACACAGGCTATATAGTGATAGCCCCTGGACAAACAATGGACGTGTTGCTCAACACAAATTCGGCTCTGGGGAGCTATTACATGGTCGGAAGAGAATACATAAGTGCTACAGTTGACACAGTATCTGACTCAGCGAATGATGCTATTGCAATCCTTGAATATAATGGTAACTATACCACTTCCGAAGCTCCTTTATTTCCCCAACAAATTCCCAGTTCCTTATCCCAAACAGATGCATTCAACTTCTACGGAAATATTAGAAGCTTAGCCACCCCAGAGTATCCTATAAATGTCCCAAAAAAGAGCGACATAACTACCAAAATGTACATAACAGCTTCCGCCAACGCTCTTTACTGTACTCCAGATTTAGGTCCCTCATGCGTAAACATATCTTTTGCTGCAAGCGTCAATAATATCAGTTGGGTGAATCCGAGAGAATCTATCTTGCAAGCCTACTACAAGTAAGATACATACACATTAACTATGAACTAGATGTATGGAAGCTAGCTTGTCATGGTTTTATTTCACTTGAGAATTGGTTTTGATGGATCTTTATATACATGTAGGAACATAAGCGAGCCGGTTTATGAAACAGATTTCCCAGACGAACCGCCTGTTTATTTTAACTTCACTGAAATAGCGATGACACTAGATCGAGTGTTGACAGTCCAAAGGACAAAGGTCAAGGTGCTAGAATATAATGAAACAGTTGAGATGGTGTTTCAAGGAACTGATGTGATGGGAGGTTCCGTGAATCATCCAATGCACTTGCATGGACATAGCTTTTATGTGCTTGGATTTGGCTTTGGGGATTTCTTGGCCGAGAGAGACTCAAAAGGTTATAATTTGATTGATCCTCCTTACGTAACAACGTTTATAACTCCCAAAAACGGATGGTTAACCATAAGATTTGTAGCGAATAATCCAGGTACTTACAAATATGCCTCGCTGTCCCTCCATATCAATCAATAACCCTAGTAAGATATGAGATTCTAATATTTGATCTATTATTTGTCTTGCAGGTGTGTGGTTTTGGCATTGTCACATGGAGAGACACTTGACATGGGGTATGGAGTCTGCTTTTATAGTGAAGAACGGGGGCACAACTGAGACTAATATGCTCGGTCCTCCAGCTATCTTGCCTTCCTGTGATGTTCCATTGGATTCTGCTACAATCCAAAGTCACGCAGAATTGATTAAGAATCAAATAGAGTAATTAATTGTTCATGTCAATCTATCCTAGTTAATAATGAATTATTCCACTTAATTAATGGGGGGAGATCACCTGTTCCATTTTTCTGTATTCTAATTCTATCACTTGTATAATATCTACTGTCTCCACTACTAGAAGCGAGAGGATCCTCTCCTAAGCTTCTTATCTGTCTAACCTGCCTAAATTTTTGATGACAAAGCGACACGTGTATAAATTCACATCCGACGGCTTATACTGATTTTGGTATATACTTATTTATCTGTTTTTTTTCTTTGCCAATTTCCATATCTTGTCTCTTCCTCTCATGGAGTGAAATTTGTTATGCTTGAAATCTTCAATTCCATCAACCTTTAGTTTCCAAGATGGGTTCATGCTCTTTTCTGGGAATCACTCAGAACCTGCAAAACCAAAGACTTGGAATCAGATCCAAGCATACATATAGACTTCAATTCTACCATTAAAATCTTCAAAACCCAGATTATATATGGTCATTTCTATTGCCATACGATATATTGACACAAGATCAAACTCTAGCATTCATGCAACACATTCCAAACACAAAAAAAGATTCAATCTTGATCTAATTAATTTTCATGTACCCTCAGCTCAATTTCAGCAATTCCCCAAAACCCAGAACAAATTTTTCATTGAACAAAATGTAAAAAAATTTCATGGAAAAGGTTAACTCTGTTAATTTAAACAATTTTTTTTTTTAAATAACAATTTTTCATTGAACAAAATGTAAAAATTATTTTCCTTCTAAATAAGAAATTAGGTTTAACACCAACAAGAGCAAGCACCCAACTATAACCAAAGGCCTTATATTAAACTCCACAGAAAAATAATCAAACTGTACAAAAATTCAAGCTCTTTTTTCCCCCCCTCGATTAGATCAAACAAGTCAAACCGCCGCAGAACGTCTCCAATCTCCCTTTCTCTTCTCCGATCACTGATTCGATGCTCGGCACGAGATAAGACTTGTGCAACCCTCTGCTGATTGATCGTCGCAATTCGAATCAAATCTCAGAAATATCAGAGGCAATAGAAAAAGCCGTCTGCAATTGCAGATCTGTAATTTGTTCTTTGGGTCAACAATTTATTTTTTATTTTTATTTTGTTAAATAAAAAAGGGTTAATTACATATAAGTGCATCTTTGATTGTTTTTTTAGCCATAAGGCCACCAACTAGTTTTTTCCCTCATAAGGCCACTAGACTAAAAAAGGTGTTATATTTTGGATATGAAAAACCAACATATTTACATAAATGCCACTAGAGTACAAAATCAACAATTATTCTCTCTCTCCTCTCCGGCGAGGTCGCCGACCAACTCCGGCGGGTCTCCGGCCGACCTCCGGCGAACTCCGGCCGACCTTCGACCAACTTCAGGCGGATCTCCGGCGAACTCCGGCGACCACAAAAGCTACTGTCACTGACACCAAAAGCTACTGTGGCTAGCAACAAAAACTACTCTTATGAGATTTCTAGTCACCTCCGGCGAGGTCACAAAAGCTACTATCACTAGCAACAAAAGCTACTGTCACTAGTAACAAAAGCTACTCTAGTGAGATTTCCGGCAACCTCCGGCGAGATAACAAAAGCTACTATCACCAACAGCAAAAGCTACTCCTTACCCAAAAAATCTCTGCTCCTCAAAACGAAAAGCTACTATCCTCACAAACAAAAGATACTGTCACCGATACCGAAAACTACTCTAATCAGCAACAAATGCTACTCTCACCAACACCAGAAAATTACTCTCACCAACACCAAAAACTACTTTTACCAACAACAAAAGTTATTGTCACTAACACCAACGAGCTACTCTCACTAACATTACAGAGCTACTAACATAGGTACAAAAAGCTACGATCACTATGATGGAACACCACTAAAATAGTTACAGAGAGCTACTGATTTGAAAAAAAAAATTTATTGACATTAGCTTGAAAATATACTAACATAGACACATAAAGTTACTATCACGATATTGAAATGCTACTAGAACAATTATACGGAGCTACTAACTTGAAATAATGAAAATGAAAATAGAAGCTATTGACATCATGTTGAAAAAATACTAACATAGATATAGAAAGATACTATCACTATGTTGAAAAGCCGCTATAACAGTTATAGAGAGTTACTAACTGCAACAAATAACATACAAGAAATGGTTCATTATTCATCAATCAAAATACATCACAACACCATCAGAAAACAGAATTCAACCACAAAACCATCCCCCCATCACACAAGAGCACAACTCTCTTTCTCTCCCCTGCAAAATTCCACAACAGATGAATTCAAACAAATCCAAGCCCATTTATTCCAATAAATCACAATCAAATCAAACCAAACTAAACAAATTCTAATCATGTCGTCTAATTAATTTCAACAAAAATACCAGAAGGATTTGGTCTCAACCTCAATAAGTAAACCAAATACAATGACAATAATGAATGGAATTGAAAAGCTTATCACATTTCTTGGCCGGCGGTGTCCCAAATCTGGGCCTTGACAATCTAATCATCGACATGGATGCTCCGGGTGGCAAACTCGACACCGATGGTGGACTTAGACTCGAGGTTGAACTCATTGCGCATGAACCTGGACAACAAATCGGATTTGCCGATACCGGCATGGCCGATCAAGATGACCTTGAAGTGGTAGTCGTTGTCTGACCTGTAGGCCATGTCGAAGAGCTGGAGCGACTTTCCGGTTGGAGATGAAGAGGTCGCGGGCCTTGTCCTCGTCGCCGGAGAATCAGTGCTCATTTAGGTTTCCGATGCAGGTGAGGTGGAGGAAGAGGCGATGGTGGCGGTGGAGGAAGGGTGTTGCCGGAGCCGAGCTAGATATGAGGAAAGGAGCTGCCGGAGCCGAGGCTCGTGAGGTGTCTCAAGTCGAAATTGGAGATCTGAGTGAATCGGAGATGAGTAGAGAATCGTCTCCAGTGAGAGAATCGGAAAGAATCGGAGATGAGTAGAGAATCAGAGAGATCTGAGTTGGACTCCAGTGAGGTAGCTCCGATCAGAGCTTCTTCGTCGACGTCGTCGTCTTCAGGCATCGCGGCGCCGTTTCGAGGTTTTGTAAGCTTGGAATCTCACCAGATCAGAGGCAGTGGTCATCGGAATCGGGGCGGGGGGTGGCTGGGCTTTGATCGGGTTTGTGTTGTGGTTCAATTGATGGTGACGGTGATGAGAGATGATGGCCGGAATTGATTCTTTCTGGTGATTGCAGAGGGAAGAGAAGAAGAAGAGATCGGGGAGAGAGAGAGAGAGAGAGGAGAAGGAATGAATTTCTATTCATTTTGGCCGGATGATTATGGAGTTAGTGGAAGGGTAAAATTGTCAGGTTGAAAATAATTTAAAGCCATAAGTGGCCTTATGTGTACAAGAAAACATTGGTGGCCTTATAGCTAATTTAAGTTTCAAATTAACACTTGTGTGTAATTTTCTAAATAAAAAATTGTGATATTATACAAGTGTCACTTGGGAAACAGAAAACTGGGATAATGAATATGTCTTTAATGGGTCCGGATCATGGGACACCATATTTTACACAATTTTTCACACATCTTATGAGCCATTAGATTTAAAAACTTTCAATGGTCTGGATTTGTTGTTTGAATGATGTCAACACAATACCAAGTTATGTGTAAAATGACATGGCATTATATATTTTCGATCAAATATTATAATTAGATTGAACTTTTCTTCATTAAAGGAAAAAACAAAATCTATTGCTCATATAAGAGTAGTACAGAACACGATCAAAAGAAAGAAAAAAGAAGAAGAGTAGAAGAACAAATGTCAAATGCTAAAATCATCATCTCCATCTCCTAAAGAAGACCCGAAGTCACGAGTCAATTGGTGTTGGTTCTTCATGGTTTCAATTACTGGGAATTGCAAATAGAATATCTCAAGAGATGTGCTAATCTGAAACATCTTGTATTGAAAAATTAAGTAAGAATGCATGTCTTTAATTCTCATTTTGATTTTCAGTTACTGGGATTTCCTAATATCCTAATATCTATGTAGCTGTTAGAAGGATTCTACTAAATATAATGGTATTGAATTTCTTATTTATTTGCAGTCCTTTGTTTTCATTCATAGTACACGCTTTTATACATCTTTTGGAATATTTTTCAACCAAAATGCTTGAAGTAGCTTGGGAATTTGTTTCATGTGCCATTTTCCTAAACTGAATTTTTTGAATTGTTTAATGAATTTGTAGAACATTACCAGTATGTACAACCATGGATTCTTCTCTCCATGTATCCTCTTGATAATAATAGTAGAAATACTGGAACCCTAGCTGACCTCCAGATCCCTGCCTTTTCCTCCAAAATTTTCTGACAGCCTCCATCCTTGATTGGCTTTAATTACCAACACTCAATATTTTATCGAAACAAATATCAAAGCTCCAGGCCATGAAAATATCGCATTTGATGATAGTGTTTGGAGAAGATGATAATCTTTTTAGTGTTTGGTGTCTGGTTTTCTGCAATTTTTTTCCTTTCTTTTTTAATCATCTTCTACTGTTCTTATATGAGCAATAGATCGATTTTGTTTTTTCCTTTAATAAAGAAAAGGTCAATCTAATTATAATATTTGATCGAAAATATATAATGCCATGTCATTTTATACATCACTTGGTATTGTGTTGACATCATTCAAACAACAAATCCGGACCATTGAATTTTTTTAAATCTAATGGCTCATAAGATGTGTAAAATATGGTGTCCCATGATCCGGACCGGTCTTTAATTGCGCTACTTTTATAAAAGTCTCATATCCCAACTTGTAGAGCTTGATCGAAGTCATCGAACACACTTAATAATAGATTTTATGTTGCTGATTACCGGATGTCTCAGCACTTAATATAGAGACAGTTAAGTATAAATTTATATTTAACGAAATGCTAGGTCAAATGGGAGGAAAAGAAAGGCTAGGTCAATGTTGAGCAGGTTTGGCAAGAGCCTCTTAGCACTTCCGGACTCGTCGTTGGAGGTTGGAGAGAATACTTCCTTGGTTGTGCAACACAAAAATGGAAAATTACTGGTCTCACCTAGGAAGAAGAAGATTGGGCGTCCGAAGGGAAGCAAAAATAAGGTTAAAAATACAGAGGACCAGGAAGAGAAGAAGATTCGCAAGTATAAGAGGAGGGGAAAAGCTTTGTGTTTTGACTTAACTTTGGAATCATTAGTTGTCGCTGCTGAGGATGTGACTGGGCATGGAATAATGCAAACAGGAGAGGACGAGGCAGCTCCAATTGTGGAGTCTCCGGTTGCAGAGAGAGTGGTAGAAGGTGAGGTTACAAGTAGTTTAATTTAATTTTGTTTTTGGGTCGCAAAAACCAAAGCCTTAGTTGTTTCCCTTTTATGCCTGCTTCGAGGTTTCTTGGTTTTTGTTAGAATAATGGTGCGTGGATTTCCTAAAAGGTGGGTGTACTTAGGATTTTTTGGGATTTTATTCTATTGGCGAAATTACAATAAAATATTATAATTTCTCTTGAGAAACTCGTTGACAAAAGGCTGAGGCGCGGGTATCTCACTTTCTTTAAGGAGATTCAAGCCCTCTGCGGAACAATGCCGGTGCACCAGAAATCTCTTGACTTGTCCCCTCCAGGATACAACAGCCCAACAACAAGTTGTATGGCTCACACCAATCTGCATAAATTGGAGGAACCCAAAGCTCCACCAAAAGAACACCTTTCTCTGGCCAAAAAACACACAAGACTCTTTGGGGGATTTTGGAAAGAAAGTTGATGGGTGAATAATTGAGTAAAAGTTTGATATGTTTTAGCATGCAACAAATGGTGCTATGTATAGGCTCTTAGGGAACTCCCTACAATTAATAGGGTAGTAACCAAAAGCCATAGGTTACAAGAATTAAAACCCAAAATAAATCAAAATAAAACACCATGAGTTACAAGGGGTCGTCTTGGGTACCTTAGTGTTTGCCATACCCTTATTTTTTTATTTTTTTTACTTTCAGTAAATTAATATAGTGGAAACCTACTGAACTGGTCAACAGGTTACCCAATTAAATATCGACATGTCTCATTTTTTAAAATAAAATTTACCATATTAACAACACACTCTTTCTTGATATGTAACATTGTTAAAAATCATGTAACAAGTATTGTCAAAATAATAAATTACACATAGTTGAACTACAATTACGACTTATGACAACAGTTGTTGTGGTTATTGTAATTGAGTGGTCAAAGATGTAAATATCATATTTGGACAACTTTTATCAAATTTAGAACCTTGATTATCAACTGGAGAAGCTCCTTACAATACTGAGTTGTTACATATCTTTTGGTCTAATTTTAATTTTACCATGTTCACAACACAAATGTTGTCGGAATTGTAAAATGGTTGGTAATCTTGTAAATGGTATAGTTTTTGAAGTAATTACTACAATCAGAACAAAAGTTACCACTTTTACACCAATAGTTGCGAGTTATGGTAAAATATGTAGTCATTGAGTAATTATTCCATTAATGATAAAAATATAAAGATTTACCACTTTGACAACAAATTTGTTGTTGCACTTGTTAAATTGTCCATAAATTAATACATTAGTTTCAGTTGAGTAATTACTATAAATAGGACAAAAGTTATCGCTTTTACATCAATTGTTGTGATTGTGGTAAAATGTGTAGTCATTGTAGTAATCATTTCATTACTGATAAAACATAAAGATTTACCACTCTGACAACAAATTTGTTGTCATACTTGTTAAATTGTCTATAAATTAGTACATTAGTTTAGGTGGAGTAATTAGTACTACAAATAGAACAAAAGTTACCGCTTTTACATCAAGTGTTGTAGGTTGTGATAAAATGTGTAGTCATTGTAGTAATAATTTCACTAATGATAAAAACATAAAGATTCATACATGTTCTATTTTATATAATATTTACCACTTTGAGGACTCATGTAACCACTTTGAGGACACATGTGGTAATTAGAAAAAAAATCCGCATTGAAGTAAATAAGGTATTCGTTAGAGAAAAGTAGGTTCTCATTTGAGTAATTAAGTTCTAAAAGTGGTAATTAATTGTAATAGGTTCTCATTAGAGTAAAGTAGATTCTCATTTGAGTAAATGAGTCCTAAAGTAGGTTCTCATTTGACTACATTTAAAACAAATATTATTTATTTTTACACTAATTGTTGTCGTTGTTGTAAAATGCATGTAAAAAGAATTATATTTGGTTAAGGAAACTACTAATGATATAATTAATTGGTAATAAAGATTACTTAACTAATACTAATTTTGCGAACTTAGGTTAGAAGGTTTTTGTTTTTAATAAGGAAAAAACGTAATTTTCAATTGTGTAATTGTCCATTAATAACAAGCATTAATCAAGCATTAATTCACTAATAATAAAATTAGTTAGTAATATAGACTATTTAACTAAAAGTAATTCGGTGAACCTAGGATAGAAGGTTCTTTTAATTTTTTTTGAAAAAGGAAAAATCATAATTGTCAATTGTCAATTGATAATCAAACATTAATTGGCTTTATTGTTTTCACTATCTTTATTAATTGTTTTCAATTCAATTAGTAGTTTGTGTTACCAAAAAAATTAGAAAGGCTAAGGGCTAAACAAGTTACCAATTTGTTAAATATTTTGAACCATTAGATATATTACTAATCCAATGGTCCAAAATATTTAACAAAAAGCGGGTATGGCAAACACCAAGGTACCCAAGAATTTTCCGAGTTACAAAATAAAATTCAAAATAAATTCTGAATTTAAACACACAAATAAATTCAGAAATTAAACACAAAATAAATTCACCCAAATTTAATTTCAATAATAAATAAAATATTAAAATGTTACAACATTCCCCCACTCATTTTAATATTTTAAAAACAAATATAAACCAAAGTTACAGGCCAAAGACGAACCATTATGCGTCATGAAGATGTGCTCTGCATTGAACCTTCACTTAGTGAAACAGTAATTCCTACTGCAGAGTTAATAGTGGTCTCAGACTTGAACTACAACTGCTTAAGGGAAAATAAGAACTACTGCTCACACATAATAATTCAGGTGTTAATATGAGCTTTATTAGCCAGCACATTACGGCCTTGTGCTTATCCCGGTTTTCATGAGTGCATTTCAAGAATAAGCCCAATTCTCATAGAGAGCGGCCCCACTCTCACACTCATATAGGTAAAATCCGTCAAGGATGCTCTTGTAACTATGACATCCCACTCATATGAGCTACAAATTTTATTAAGAGTTTTAAGTAAACTCAACCTTCATATACGTTACAAGATTAATGCACTTACATCATAGGGATGAGTAAGAAAATATAGTGCATTTTTCTTACGGCCACCTTATGATTCGTTTTTCCCATTGAACCCAGTTTTGAGGATCTCTAATCACCGGGTTGGGTATCCTCATATATGGCTCATGACGATATGGGCTTCAATCCCATCCCCCTCGATGTATTCCAGACCTTTTCTCTTGCCAAGCCCTTAGTTAAAGGATCTGCAAGATTATCACATGATTTAACATAATTCACATTAATAATTCCATCACTCAAATATGATCTCACAGTACTGTGCTTTCTTCTTATAGGTCTGGATTTACCGTCATAATAACGGTTATTTACTCTACCAATAGCTGCAGTGCTATCACAATGAATCAATATAGGTGGTATCAGTTTTTCCCACAAGGGAATTTCATGCAATAAATCTCTCAACCAATTTGCTTCTTCACTTGCTGAAGCTAGAGCAATAAGTTCAGCTTCCATGGTTGAATTAGAGATTATTGTTTGCTTCTTTGATTTCCAACAAATAGCACATCCACCTAATGTAAAAATATAACCAGTGGTAGAGAGAGAATCACCTGACATAGTATTCCAATCGGCATCACAAAAGCCTTCAAGTACAGCAGGATATTTTTTTATAAAATAATCCATATTTTTTAGTACCAAGCAAATATTTCATAACACGCTCAATTGCATGTCAATGTTCTTTACCTGGTTTACTTGTGAACCTGCTAAGTACTCCAACTGCATATGCAATGTCAAGTCTAGTGCAGTCAGTTGCATAGCGCAAACTGTCAATTATGCTAGCATATTCCTTTTGATTAATAACATCATTTTCACTTTCAACAGGAAATAAGTGAACACTAGAATCAAAAGGAGTAGACACATGCTTGTGGCCAACATAATCATATTTCTTCAAAATTTTCTCAATATAATGTGACTGATCAAGAAAAATACCATCACATATTTTTGTTATTTTCATGCCCAAAATAACATTAGCCTCACCAAAATCTTTCATATCAAAATTTCTCTTAAGCATAGTTTTTGTCTCATCAATTACATGCAAATTTGAGCAAAAAATTAACAGATCATCCGCATAGAGACTAATAATAACATGTGAATTTTTCCAAGATTTATAATATATGCATTTGTCACATTCATTTGATTTATAACCATTTTCAATCATGCAGGAATCAAATTTTTCATGCCACTGTTTAGGAGCCTGCTTTAAACCATAAAGGGATTTAGATAACTTACATACCTTGTGCTCTTGACCAGGTTCTATAAAACCTTCTGGTTGGTCCATATAGATCTCTTCATCTAAATCACCATTTAGAAAAGTTGTTTTCACATCCATTTGATGAATAATCAAATCATGAATTGCAGCAATAGCAATCAATAATCTAATGGATGTAATCCTTGTAACCGGAGAAAAAGTATCAAAAAAGTCTAGATCAGCTTTTTGCTTAAAACCTTTAGCAACAAGTCTAGCTTTATATTTGTCTACACTTCCATCCGGTTTAAGCTTTTTTCTAAAGACCCATTTACACCCAATGGTTTTAAAACCTGTTGGTAAATCTACTAATTTCCAAGTATCATTAGAAATTAGAGACTCCATTTCATCATTCACAGCCTCTTTCCAAAAAACTGCATCTGGTGATGATAAAGCTTCATGCAAAGAATTAGGATTTTCCTCAACATTATAAACATAATAGTCAGGGCCAAAATCTTTTTCAACTCTAGCTCTTTTACTTCTTCTAGGTTCATTGCCATAAGTTTCTTGTATATGTAAATTAGAAGAAGAAGAACTAGGTTGGGTAAAAATATTTTCTCTAGATTCTTGACCCCCACTATTTTTTGATTTAAAAGGAAATTTTTCTTCATGAAAAATTGCATCACCAGATTCAACTACAACATGATTTTCAACATCAAGAAATCTATAGGCTGTACTATTTAAAGCATATCCAACGAAAACACAAGTAGTAGCTCTAGCACCCAATTTTGGTTAATCTCACAAAGGCTAGACAACCCCAAACTCTAAGATAACCCAAATTTGGTTTATGCCCCTTCCACACCTCAAAAGGTGTAATTTTTGTATTTTTATGTGGCACTCTATTCAACACATAACAAGCAGTTAAAACTGCTTCACCCCAAAGATTAGAGGGAGCACCTGAATCAATCAACATGGCATTTGTTAACTCAATCAAAGTTCTATTTTTTCTTTCTGCCACACCATTAGATGCAGCTGATCAATAAGGTGGAGTAACTTCATGAATCACTCCTAAAGATTGAACAAAAGAATTGAATTCAGAATAATCATATTCTCTCCCTCTATCACTTCGGAGCCTTTTAATTTTTCTACCAAATTGATTTTCAACCTCAAGGAGGAACTCTTTAAATTTAGCAAAAGCATCACTTTTATTTTTCAACAAATAGACATAAGCATATTTAGAACAATCATCAATAAAAGTGATAAAATACCTATTACCTCCACGAGTTAAAATTCCCTCAAATTCACACAAGTCTGTATGAATTAATTCCAATAGCTCGGTATGCCTTTCAACATTTTTGTGAGACCTTCTAGTAATTTTTGCTTTACTGCAAGTCTCACATTTTGCAAAATCTTTTTTCACTGAAGGAATTAAACCCAAGCTACTCATGATTCCCACATATCTACTATTTATATGACATAAACGTGCATGCCAAAAATTCAAAGCAGAGAGCATATAAACTGAAGTAGATGTTTTACTATTATTCTCAACATTCAATTTGAACATGCCATCACAAGCATAACCTTTGCCCACAAATACACCTTTTTTGGTGATCACATATTGGTCAGATTCCATAGTTTGTTTAAAACCAGCCTTATTAAGAAGATAACTAGACATCAAATTTTTCCTCATGGAGGGTGTATGCAACACATCTTTCAAAGTTAGCACCCTACCAGAAGTAAATTTGAGTTCCACCTCACCAATTCCAAGCACATGAGTAGTATGTGAATCTCCAAGCATAACTGTTTTGGGCTCCTTAAAATGAGTGTATGTCTTGTACCCATCTTTATCATAGCAGATGTGCCTATTAGCACCACAATCTGCCCACCATCCTTGTCACGCCCCGAATTTTGAATAACCAATTCAAATCCGAAACATGAATAAACAATTAATACAAATAACGTTCTGAATTTTTTTCTCACAAACAAACATACCACTCGCCACTCAACACAAAAACTCGAAAACCTCGAGTTAATTATTACAATTCACTCTTACAAAGTAAAATTGCAAAGCTCTAAATGAGCATAACAAACCTCACAATATAATGCTGTAATTCACATAACACTACTCTAAGCAGCCCGATCACCGTCCTGGTTCTCCTGACCTGTAGGATTTCCCGCTACACAATTTGAATAGTGTACCGGGAGTTGCAACAACACAAAACCCGGTAAGCTTTTTACAGCCAGTATGAGTAAACAAGAAAGAACTGTTGATTTTAAATTACAATTCTTATAACTCAACAACACAACCAACAATCTCAACATCCACGACGCAAACGTCAAACCCATTCAATATCACCACTTTGGTCCTATCTCACAACACTATCACCACTTGGGTCCCATCCCATAACACGTTAGAGCTCTAACTGCCTCGTTACCTCTGACACCTTGGCCTAGGGTCAAGCAACGGCAAAAATACTTCGGTTAACACTATAACCGTCGCGCTTTGGACATCCCCGTCCTCAGCACCATATACTTCGGTTAATAATAAACCGTCGCGCTTTGGACATCCCCGTCCTCAGCACACAACTTCGGTTAATAATAAACCGTCGCACCTTGGACATCCCCGTCCTCAGTACACAAACACTCCGGTTATCCTTAACCGTCGAACTTCGGACACCTCATCCTCAGAACCCTACATTCTCTGACTCTATACATCCTCCAATGTAAATCATGAATATTAACAAGAACTCATCAATCATGTTCATCACATATAAATATGGTAAGTCACATGTCAATTTATAATAATTTAATCATCTCAATTTCACACTCTTCAATGTCACGCCATTCACATATAATCACGTAAATATATATATACGTAATTATCCGCTCAGGGATAATCACTAATACCAACTATAGTTCACACAAGAAAATCGTGAAATTCATTTTGTATAATTAAAATCATTTTACTTACCTATGGACCGTAATTGATCAAGTCCATATGATTTTAAAACAAATATTTATTCCATAAATATTTTCACGCAATTACGACAAAATAAGGTAATTAAATTTATTCGGTTCGTAATATGAACCACGTGAGGTTTACTCACCTCGATAATCCCGCTGCGTCTTCAATTCAGCTCAAAATACGATCCACAATCGTCCACCAACTCAAACCGTCAATAACCTAATCCAATAATGATCTTAACTTAGCCAACAACTCATAAATGTAATTAAACGACGATCCAACGGTCAGATCTGAATATAATGATGATCCAACGGTCGGATTCAAATTAAACGATGATCCAACGGTCGGATCTGAATTTAATGATGATCCAACGGTCGGATCCTCACGGATCGCCCTTAGGATCATCCTCCAAAATTATCACGAAGATCCAACGGTCAGATCTTCCTGAATCGCCCTTACTAACATCTCCACAAAATTATATGAAAATCCGACGGTCGGATTCTCACGAATCGCCTTCCGAATAACTATTTCTCAATTATACGAAGATCCAACGGTCGGATCTTCGCCCGTGACCTCACAAAGTCATCGGGACAGTCATACGATCAACATACTAAAATTTGAAGTAAAACCGATGGTCTGATCTTCACAGATCGTAAACCGAAGATAAAACGTAAAAACCGTAAATAGTAACGTAAAAACGTAAATCCACTATTTATCAACTTTTTCTAACATGACCATGTTATATATCAAAACGCTCGTAAGGATGCGTAGATCATCACCTAGATAATAAAAACTCAAAATATGGTCGAATACGCCGCCACAAGCGGCGGTCAGTGGGCGGTCAACGGCGGTCAACGCGGCGGTCAACCACCTCCGATGCAAAAGTCGTCAACTACAAACTTGTTCAAAATGACGAGTTGATCCACTTTCATAACTAGCATGAAGTCTGAAAACGAAAGGAAGTGGTCGGAAATTACCTAGAACAGTCGAGGTGGCCGGAAAATTTCCAGAATCCGGCGAAATTTGCAGAATCCGGCAAGGCTTGATTTCGACGTCAAAACTTCAATTTCAGGCTTCGATTCCTTCTAGAGAGTTGTTAAGAAACTCAAGACGAACGCATTGGTTCAAGAATCACAGAAAAATATGGTCTGTAGCTCGAGATATACCGATCGAAAGCTTCGGTGGTCGGAAAATTTGCAGAATTTTGCAGAATCCGGCGAGGGCTCCGATCGACGTAAAAACTTCAATTTCAGGCCTCGATGCCTTCTAGAGAGTTGTTAACAACATCAAGGGGAACCCACTGGAAAAAGAATCAATCAAAACGATGCACTACAGCTCGAGATATACCGATCGAAGCTTCGGTTTTCGATTTGATCGGGTCTGGCTTCCAGCCGCCACCACGAGTAGCGCCGCCGTGCAAGGCCACTTCTGGGAGCTTCAGGACGTTGAGGCGAGCTCGTGGGTGAAGTTTGGTGAGGATTGTTGGCCGGTAGCTTGAGATATCAAGCTTGGAACCAAAACGAGCTCAAACCGGGCGGAGCTTCCCGCCGCCGCTGGTGGCCGTGTCGTGGTTCAAGGCTGCCACCTGCAGCTGCGCAAGGTCGAGGCGAAGCTATAGGAAGTGTTCTGGTCTTGATTGGTGGCCGGTGGAGTGAGAGAGAGTTTGGAGAAGTTTTGCTCTGTTTTGGGTGGTTTCGGACGTGAGAGAGAGAGAATTCGTTTCTTAGCTTAATTGATTCGTTCTTCCACTCATGCATAATCATGTTAAAGCACCGGCCTTCAAATTATGCAATTGTCCACTAACCTTAAATCACGGAACCGGTGTTTGCCACCAAATTGTTTGATTAAAAAAAACTAGGTTATTACAATCTACCCTCCTTAAAGAAATTTCGTCCCGAAATTTAAGCGCAAGTTAATTGCTCTCGATTACAGTTAACCTAACCATCGAATCTCCATCTTTCCCAAAACTGTAGTAATCTACAAAACCACAGCCCTTTGTATAAAAATACATTCCTATGGCCACTAAATCCTTTCATCACAAACGTAAACTCACACAACGAGAATTCACAAATGAAATCCTCATCCCCACTTAAGTCATCAACATGACATTCCTTCACCGCATCATTTCTCAAAATTACAACACAACAATTGCCTCAAGCAACCCACACTCAAATCACCACGTGGCATTGCACATATAGCTGTTTTCACACAGATCGTCATCCTGTACTGGCATACAAGCACAGTAAACACTCCCACAAAGCGTTTCGCTTCTCAATTAGCATCACTCAAAACAAATCATTCTCAAAAGCACGCCAATAAAACATGTCACCCAGTGATGATGACTTGGGCTTGCTCAATCCTTGGGCTAAGCATTAGGGCTGGCCAATTGGGCCGAAGAAACCGAACCATCCACATTTAGAACCGGCTCGAACCAATTTGGGTTTAACATTTGGGCCTACCATTCGGGCCGAACAATTGGGCTTACCATTTGGGCCTACCATTTGGGCTTACTATTTGGGCTTACTATTTGGGCCTACCAATCGGCCCACCAACTTCCAGCTCGGCTACGGTATGAAATTGTACATACCGTATATACGTATGCATACCGTACAGATCGTATATACGTATGCATACCGTACAACTGTATATTCGTATGCATACCGTACAGACCGTATATACGTATGCATACTGTACAACTGTATATAAGTATACATACCGTACAGACCGTATATACGTATGTATACCGTACATACCGTATATACGTCCGTATATCAAGCATATACGAGATCCAAAAATATTTGTAAGAGGTAAGGTTCGAACTCCCGACCTCAAACACGAAGGTTTTGCTCCCAACCACTGAAGCAAGAGCTGCCTTCATTAATATATGCTCACGTGTTATATTTATTATGTCATAAGCGACATAAATAAAATAACGGGGGAGGCAAGGTTCGAAACCTTAACCTGCTGCACAAGGGCTTTGCCCACCAACCACTGGAGCACAAGCTGTGCTTAATATAATGTGTACAAATGTTTTACTTATTATGTCATAAGCGAACATAATAAAAATAAACGAGAGGCAAGGTTCGAACCTCTGACCTCTTGTACATGAGCCTTGCTCTTCAACCACTAGAGCACCAGCTGCTCTCGTTACTATCCATGCAACTTCTTTTATTTATTCTATCATAAGCGATAGAATAACAACAAACTGTCGGTACACTCCACGTGCCACGACACGTCTCTTCCGTGATTTACGGAAAGCAAATCACTTTCGGCTAAAGCTGTCTGCCACAGCGTCTCGAGGTTCGGCCTGTCCCCTTACACGCTCAACACGCGCCAACAGCTTTTCCGGGTTTCGGGGCGACTTTAATCCAACGCGTGGATTCAAATTCTGAGATCGTTCATCCAACGGTGGAGATCTGCTCACCTTGTTCTATAAATAGGTGCATTCTGGAGAAAAACTGTTCACTCCAAAAGAAAAGAAATTTTTCTTCCGAGCTCAAGTCTTTCTCTCTCAACTCTTCAGCCTTTCTCTTCTCAAATCCTTTCTTCATCAATTTCAATCCTTCTCTTCTGATCTTCTCTCCCATCTAGTTGATTCAATCCCATCTTTCCTCTGAACTTTCAGATCTTCAATATTTTCCTCCAAATCTTCAATCCTTCTTTCTCAGATCTTTTCTTCCATTTGAAGATTCGATCTCATCTTTCCTCTGAGAATCTCAGATCTCCAATCACCAGTTCAACAACTCCAATCCTTCTAACAAAATCTCCCTCAAACACTAAACCATGTATTCCTCGATTTCCACATCCTCTCACCCCATGACCCAAGAGCCATGAACTCTGCAACTAATGGAGCTCCAAACCCCGCAACAAATGGAACCACAACAACAGCAACCAACAGAGGAGGGAGGAAACACCCAAGCAGCTGGAAGTAGTGCCAACATGGATTTCTGGCGAAGCCGTACCAGGTGGATTCCTACTCCAGAACAAATAAGAATCCTCAAGGATCTTTACTATGTCAAGGGATTTAAGTGCCCAACTACAGAGCAGATTCACGAGATCTGTCTCCAGCTGAACCAGTATGGGCATGTTGAGGGTAAGAACATTTACTTTTGGTTCCAGAACGTCAGGGCTCGAGAGAAGCAGATGAATAGGTGTAATCAGGCTGCTCCAGTGCCCATGAGAACTAGTTCTCTTGGTACTGGTAGATCCATTGATCTCAATTTTGGGTCCACTGGTTCTACTGGTGCTGGTGGATCCATCGACATCAATTTTGGGCCAGCTGGTGGATCCATTGACATCAATTTTGGGTCCACTAGTTCTACTGATGATGGTAGATCCATTGATCTCAACTTTGGTTCCACCTATTCTACTGGTAATGAAGGATTTCTTGATTTAAATTCTGTTTCATATTCTTCCTCACACTTCAACACTAATACTAGTACAACTCTTTTGGCACAACAGGAGGACAAACATCCCTGCAACAACGAGGAGGAGATCACCAGGAGGTTCAAACTCTTCCTCTGTTCCCCGTGCACGGCGAGGACGTCTTTGGTAACCTGAAGGCTACTTCCGAGGAAGGTAGCGCTTTTGGTTACTATTCTGGTGGCTCAGGCGGTTACCACAGTGGCTCAAACGTTTCTCTTGAGCTCAGCCTCAACCCATCCGGAGCTGCTGACTAGGCTTAGTATAGCATAGTCCTCGCTTTTTTTTTTCTTTTTTTTTTCTTTTTTTTTTTTGTAATATAAACTCAATAAGATGGTGTGCATGTTTTCTTTCCTGTTTGTTTAACCAACAACAACACCAAGGATCGAACCTTGGTCACCCAATACTGTTTTCAAAACCATAAACAACTCTACTGCACACATCTTTCATAATGATTTATCACAAACAATCAATTAAGTTGCACAGAGGTCAAGCTAGTATCCTCTGAGTCAAACCAAACACAATAATTTCGTCGCTAGAATTAGGGATTAATAAAGCTAAACACTTCCTGAGTTAACTAGGAAAACTCACATCCTTAGAGTTACTCGTGCTAGTCTTATAAAATCTCAACCATTCCCTCTAAAACATGCTCCATCAAACTTACCATAATTCAACCCTAAGATTTCACGATTCATACGTCGAATCAACTCCATACCGCATAGTAATTCACTTGAACCACTATGGATACCCAATCATGTCACTATCATCAATACCCAAAATTGTATTTAACCATTTCACCTAAAATCCATAACCATAGAAACACACTCTCGTCCAAGATCATTAACAAAGAGTTGATTCTAATTCTCCCCATTATCTATCAACTAAAAATCAAACTCTATTTCAAAACTTTAAGTGTCCCGTCTACATAAACTTAAAACACAAAACAACCTCAAATATATAGTCGTTCGTCTCAATCACTCAAACACGAGATCAAACTCCTTTCTCACAACTTAAACCCTGCTCATCAACTTACAAACACATGGAAGAATTAACCACAATAATTCATTCCCAAACCGCAATACTACCCACCACTCCACATGAGTCAAGAATCAAATCAAAAACATCTGTATATCCAACCTAATAAGGCAAAAATTCCATCAATTCATACTCGTATCCACACTAGGTACGTGCATAGGCCAACATCATGCCTTCAACCAAACACCTCAACATCCAAAAGAACCTCACTTCCATAAAACAATCACCCTAACTCAATAGAGTTAAATCCGAAGGTTTCCATCCCTTAAAGATTATAACTCGCGGTAACTGAACTTATTCAAATACGAACCTACAAGACAACTCTGTAGTTCTAAGTACTACTCCTTCGAATATTCAACACCTAAGAAATATAGTATGCTTGGCTAATACACGTATAACACTTAAAACACAGTATAAGTCAAATACAAGTCCATATTAACCAAGTCAATACTACAGGGAAGGTGTTAACGTTCCTAAAACGACTTAGCGGCCTAAACAACTTCCAACACTCACACATACCCAATGACTTAGCCAATACCGAAGAGCGCACGATGGGGATCCGCTGCAGACGGGCCATCACTCGGAAGGTATTGACACGTCACCAAATATGTACCTTACGCTCTGATACCAAACTGTCACGCCCCGAATTTTGAATAACCAATTCAAATCCGAAACATGAATAAACAATTAATACAAATAACGTTCTGAATTTTTTTCTCACAAACAAACATACCACTCGCCACTCAACACAAAAACTCGAAAACCTCGAGTTAATTATTACAATTCACTCTTACAAAGTAAAATTGCAAAGCTCTAAATGAGCATAACAAACCTCACAATATAATGCTGTAATTCACATAACACTACTCTAAGCAGCCCGATCACCGTCCTGGTTCTCCTGACCTGTAGGATTTCCCGCTACACAATTTGAATAGTGTACCGGGAGTTGCAACAACACAAAACCCGGTAAGCTTTTTACAGCCAGTATGAGTAAACAAGAAAGAACTGTTGATTTTAAATTACAATTCTTATAACTCAACAACACAACCAACAATCTCAACATCCACGACGCAAACGTCAAACCCATTCAATATCACCACTTTGGTCCTATCTCACAACACTATCACCACTTGGGTCCCATCCCATAACACGTTAGAGCTCTAACTGCCTCGTTACCTCTGACACCTTGGCCTAGGGTCAAGCAACGGCAAAAATACTTCGGTTAACACTATAACCGTCGCGCTTTGGACATCCCCGTCCTCAGCACCATATACTTCGGTTAATAATAAACCGTCGCGCTTTGGACATCCCCGTCCTCAGCACACAACTTCGGTTAATAATAAACCGTCGCACCTTGGACATCCCCGTCCTCAGTACACAAACACTCCGGTTATCCTTAACCGTCGAACTTCGGACACCTCATCCTCAGAACCCTACATTCTCTGACTCTATACATCCTCCAATGTAAATCATGAATATTAACAAGAACTCATCAATCATGTTCATCACATATAAATATGGTAAGTCACATGTCAATTTATAATAATTTAATCATCTCAATTTCACACTCTTCAATGTCACGCCATTCACATATAATCACGTAAATATATATATACGTAATTATCCGCTCAGGGATAATCACTAATACCAACTATAGTTCACACAAGAAAATCGTGAAATTCATTTTGTATAATTAAAATCATTTTACTTACCTATGGACCGTAATTGATCAAGTCCATATGATTTTAAAACAAATATTTATTCCATAAATATTTTCACGCAATTACGACAAAATAAGGTAATTAAATTTATTCGGTTCGTAATATGAACCACGTGAGGTTTACTCACCTCGATAATCCCGCTGCGTCTTCAATTCAGCTCAAAATACGATCCACAATCGTCCACCAACTCAAACCGTCAATAACCTAATCCAATAATGATCTTAACTTAGCCAACAACTCATAAATGTAATTAAACGACGATCCAACGGTCAGATCTGAATATAATGATGATCCAACGGTCGGATTCAAATTAAACGATGATCCAACGGTCGGATCTGAATTTAATGATGATCCAACGGTCGGATCCTCACGGATCGCCCTTAGGATCATCCTCCAAAATTATCACGAAGATCCAACGGTCAGATCTTCCTGAATCGCCCTTACTAACATCTCCACAAAATTATATGAAAATCCGACGGTCGGATTCTCACGAATCGCCTTCCGAATAACTATTTCTCAATTATACGAAGATCCAACGGTCGGATCTTCGCCCGTGACCTCACAAAGTCATCGGGACAGTCATACGATCAACATACTAAAATTTGAAGTAAAACCGATGGTCTGATCTTCACAGATCGTAAACCGAAGATAAAACGTAAAAACCGTAAATAGTAACGTAAAAACGTAAATCCACTATTTATCAACTTTTTCTAACATGACCATGTTATATATCAAAACGCTCGTAAGGATGCGTAGATCATCACCTAGATAATAAAAACTCAAAATATGGTCGAATACGCCGCCACAAGCGGCGGTCAGTGGGCGGTCAACGGCGGTCAACGCGGCGGTCAACCACCTCCGATGCAAAAGTCGTCAACTACAAACTTGTTCAAAATGACGAGTTGATCCACTTTCATAACTAGCATGAAGTCTGAAAACGAAAGGAAGTGGTCGGAAATTACCTAGAACAGTCGAGGTGGCCGGAAAATTTCCAGAATCCGGCGAAATTTGCAGAATCCGGCAAGGCTTGATTTCGACGTCAAAACTTCAATTTCAGGCTTCGATTCCTTCTAGAGAGTTGTTAAGAAACTCAAGACGAACGCATTGGTTCAAGAATCACAGAAAAATATGGTCTGTAGCTCGAGATATACCGATCGAAAGCTTCGGTGGTCGGAAAATTTGCAGAATTTTGCAGAATCCGGCGAGGGCTCCGATCGACGTAAAAACTTCAATTTCAGGCCTCGATGCCTTCTAGAGAGTTGTTAACAACATCAAGGGGAACCCACTGGAAAAAGAATCAATCAAAACGATGCACTACAGCTCGAGATATACCGATCGAAGCTTCGGTTTTCGATTTGATCGGGTCTGGCTTCCAGCCGCCACCACGAGTAGCGCCGCCGTGCAAGGCCACTTCTGGGAGCTTCAGGACGTTGAGGCGAGCTCGTGGGTGAAGTTTGGTGAGGATTGTTGGCCGGTAGCTTGAGATATCAAGCTTGGAACCAAAACGAGCTCAAACCGGGCGGAGCTTCCCGCCGCCGCTGGTGGCCGTGTCGTGGTTCAAGGCTGCCACCTGCAGCTGCGCAAGGTCGAGGCGAAGCTATAGGAAGTGTTCTGGTCTTGATTGGTGGCCGGTGGAGTGAGAGAGAGTTTGGAGAAGTTTTGCTCTGTTTTGGGTGGTTTCGGACGTGAGAGAGAGAGAATTCGTTTCTTAGCTTAATTGATTCGTTCTTCCACTCATGCATAATCATGTTAAAGCACCGGCCTTCAAATTATGCAATTGTCCACTAACCTTAAATCACGGAACCGGTGTTTGCCACCAAATTGTTTGATTAAAAAAAACTAGGTTATTACAATCCTTCAACACTTTGAACCATATTTACATCAGTTATCATTGCCACATATGGTTCTTCAGTGACGTGAGCTTGAGGAACAGCGTCACATTTTCGATAATTGCAATTTCGAGCAATATGCCCACTTTTGCCGCAAACATAACAACAAATATATTGTTGCTTATTTTCTGAAGGAGGATATTGGTTCTTATTCACATAGCTTGGTTTGCCTTTATTCTGTTGGTGAGGTTTACCAACTTTTTCCATATTTTTCTTCTTTGGCTGCATAAGAGAATTTTTATGAAAATGACCATTGGGCATATTATTATTGGAAGATACTAAATTTACCTTGGAGGTGTCATTGTTTGTATCTTGCATAAGAACATCTTGACCTCTTGCTTCCTCCTCAACGCGGATGCGAGTCGTCAATGTCTCTAAGGAAATCTCCTTTTGTTTGTGACGCATGAATTTTTCGAACTCTCTCCAAGTTAATCTACAAAACTTCTCAATATTTCTTTGAATAACAGTGAGTAGTTCATTATAATCATAAACAATATATGAGAAATAAGTCAAGAGATAAAAAATAATAGTTATACTCATCTTTCTCAAATTGAGATCTCCCATATTGTCGAACGGTTTCTCTTGTGCACGCTCCATCTTGTTGAATCTCCTTAAAATTGTTGGCGAAATTACAATAAAATATTATAATTTATCTTGAGAAACTCGTTGAGAAAAGGCTGAGGCGCGGGTATCTCGCTTTCTTTAAGGAGATTCAAGCCCTCTGCGGAACAATGCCGGTGCACCAGAAATCTCTTGACTTGTCCCCTCCAGGATACAACAGCCCAACAACAAGTTGTATGGCTCACACCAATCTGCACAAATTGGAGGAACCCAAAGCTCCACCAAAAGAACACATTTCTCTGGCCAAAAAACACACAAGACTCTTTGGGGGATTTTGGAAACAAAGTTGATGGGTGAATAGTTGAGTAAACGTTTGATATGTTTTAGCATGCAACAAATGGTGCTATTTATAGGCTTTTAGGGCACTCACTACAATTAATAGGGTAGTAACCAAAAGCCATAGGTTACAAGAATTAAAACCCAAAATAAATCAAAATAAAACACCATGAGTTACAAAATAAAATTCAAAATAAATTCTGAATTTAAACACACAAATAAATTCAGAAATTAAACACAAAATAAATTCACCCAAATTTAATTTCAATAATAAATAAAATATTAAAATGTTACAACATATTCTTCTAGAATAGGGTGTCATGAGGTTCTAAGGAACGATTGCTTTCTGTCACCCCTATGTCGTTTCGTTTTTGTACTACTCGCTGAATCTAATGAATGGGCTGACCTATTTCGTTCAAAAAAAAGTATAAATTTATATTTTATGGTGTTGAATTTGTGGAACATTGAACTTATTTTGCACAAACAAAATCGACTAATCGAGCTCAAAACAAACCAAATATCAAAAGGATCGGATCACCAAACTTTTGCCCTCGATCCGTTACTCAAAGCTAACAAATTAAACGACCCATCCGTTACTCAATGCACTGTTCTGTTAGTTAGCTTAGCTTTATGCCTTTGTTGGATATAATACCATTATTGTAGTAGTGCTTGCACAAACCTCTTCGATTGAGCTTGAATATGGACAAGATAAAGATTAGAGAGTTATTGGAGATCGAGAGCAAAATATCTGGCTTCCTTCCTCAATATTTTTCAAAATTAAAACAATTTCACCCAACGCCATTTCAACCATTTTCTATTATATGAAATAAAAGGGCAGCGGAAAACATTTAATAAATGTCCCCCAAGTTTTTGGACCTTTTGGTAAGACACTTTGTTGGGAACAGATCTGAGGAATCATTCTATGTTCATTCGGTATTGTTATTCATTGTAGATACTCATGCATGCAACGATACAAGACTAATATTTTTAACGTTTTACTAATTTATGCGCTTCTTGGTAATCGCAATTTCAATTTATCAATTAGGTAAAGGAGTTAAACTTCACTAGATTGTGTGAATCAAAGCTCATGTTAGTAGTAAACGAGAGTTATCCAGGTCCAACAATACGAGCTCACAAAGGGGATACATTTTAGGGGCCGTGACCACTTACCCGATTTTAGGCTAAAAATTAACCCCATTTACCCAATCTAACATTCATTGACAGTTTTGCCCCTATTTTAATTAATAAATTACATCTCTCTCTCTCTCTTTCTCTCTCAGACTCTCTCTCTTCGATCTATTTTCTCTCTCCTCCCCCCTCATCGATCTCTCCCTCCCTCCCTCCCACCTCCGGCCGGCGATATGTTAACCACAGACCCGATCTATCTATCTCTCTCTCTCTCTCTCTCTCTCTCTCTCTCTCTCTCTCTCTCTCTCTCTCTCTCTCTCTCTCTCTCTCTCTCTCTCTCTCTCTCTCTCTCTCTCTCTCTCTCTCTCTCTCTCTCTCTCTCTCTCTCTCTCTCTCTCTCTCTCTCCATGTCTGCGTCCCATTACCACTGGTACACATCGGAGTTCGCCGACCCACCTCAAATCCTCCACGTATACGACACCGTTTTCCATGGCTTCTCTGCAACTCTCACCTCCGACCAAGTTGCCTCCCTCAGCTAACACCCTGCCGTTCTCCACGTCTTCGAAAACTGCCGCAGCCAGCTCCACACCACCCGCTCGCCGCAGTTCCTGGGCCTGAGAAACCAAAAGGGGCTGTGGTCGGAATCGGACTACAGCTCCGACGTCATCGTCGGGGTTTTCGATACTGGAGTTTGGTCGGAGTGTCGGAGCTTTTCCGATAGGAATCTCGGTCCGGTTACGAAGCGGTGGAGAACAATTGGGCCTCGACGAAGAAGCCTATACAGTCAATCGATTCCGGTCGACGAGCTTCCTGGGTGCCCAGATGGGTGCCCAAATCATTTCTTTTTATTTTCATTGTTTGTTTACAATTCAGCTTGTGTTGTATATGTGTTGGCAATAATACGATTATTGGGGCAATAATATGATTATTGGGGGGCATTAACATGATTATTAGGGGGCAATAATACGATTATTGGGGGTCAATAATATGATTACTGGAGGGCAATAATATGATTACTGGGTATTATTCGGGAGCAATAAAATCGGCCGCCGGAATCCGGTCACCGGTCCGGTAGCCGAATTCGGGATTCCGGTCATCGGTCACCGGTCGCCGGAGTCCGCGGCCGGCCACTGGTCACCGGAGCACAGCAAGGTGGAGGATGATTTTTCTCTCTAAGTGAGAAAGAAGGAGAGGGCAAAAAAGTCCCAAAAATAAATAAAAAGAATATAAAAAAAATTAATTGGGTATTAGGGAAATTGATCATCACTTTATGTTTGTAAAATTATGATCAACAGTCTTACATACATAATTGTTAACAACGACAAGTCCCGCGGCATAGCGCGGGTGCTCATTCTAGTATATATAATAGGTCACCAAACTTTCGTTGTCGATCGTCTCCATTACTGAAAGCCAACAATCCTCCCATCCGTTGCTCAATATGCACGGTTGGAAAACTACAGCCGTTGGCTCTCTTTGTTAACCTTAGCTAGCTTTATGCCGTCATTGGATATAACAAATGTAAAATTTCAAGTAAAGAATCATACAAGTGGGAAATAATACCAGTACTGAATACTGTGGTATATACTACCGGCCATTTCATAGAACCATTGCCGATCGAGTTATCTTCTTCTTTAATTACCCAATTATATTAAGGGTTAATTGGCGTCAGTATCCTAATAATTAAAGGATACCATGGCAGGACTGGTATCCATGGATATTAAGGAGAATCGAAGTAATCTATTGACCACAGAGACCCATCAAATCAGTTGAAACCACTGGGCATGTTTAACTAGCACCCAACATCAAACAAGAACACCAATATATATGCATGGTAAGAATAGTTTTGCAGAGAGCTGTACTTGTATATTTCACAACTAAAATGAAATTAAGACCCATACTGTAGTTCTATAGATTTACCCAGATCAGTTGTGCAGGTCTTATGAAAAAAGGAAAAAGTAGATAAAGAGTTATTGGAGATCAAGCGCAAAATATCAGGCTTCTTTCGACAATATTGTTCAAACTAAATTTCGCCCAACGTCATTTCAACCATTTTCTTTTTTATAAAATGAAAACAGGCAGGTGAACGGCCCCTTAGTTTTCGGACCTTTTGGTAAGACAGTTTGTTGTTATAAGATCTGATGAAAGCAATGGATCTGATGAAAGCAATAAATTAAGTGAGTGAGTGTTCATGCAACTCCCTGCAGTTTAACTAGTGACAAATGCGCCCATTAAAGTAATGAAATCCCTGAAGAGAACTACTGGTCCAGTGATGTCGACACAGTTTCCAGTGTTCGCTGTCCTTATTATCATCCTACAGCTCTTCATCTCTCTGGCTCGAGCCGAAGTGCATTACTACGATTTTATAGTAAGTATCTAATGCTTGATTTCTGACTTCGATCATATATTTGCTTCAAGCATTACAGATATTGATGTGTTTTTCATTCTAGCTTGATACTCATGCTTACATGCAATGATACGTACAGCCCCCGGCCGGCCCTGAGGGCTGCCGCCTGAGGCGGCCGTCTCAGGCCACCGGTCTCCGACGGGCCTCCGACATTTATATATATATATATATGTATGTATTTTTTTTTGAGAAGATATATATATTTGTATTTGAATATTTATATGTATTCTTTGCCATCACTTTAACTGGAGGCTGCCTAGCACTGTGGTAAGTGTGTAAGTTGTGTAGCGTGGGGAGCGGTGTGGCCCTCTAACCACCCAGGTTCGAATCCAATAGGTTTCGATTTGTACTCTTTTCTTTTATTTCTTGGTTTCTTCTAGTATTAAACACCTTTCGTTTTTTTTCACTGCTACTAATGTCATTTCTAATTTAACTATTTAAGAATATAATATATATATTTTTTTTTTCTATTTATTTTTTTTCATTTCTACTAGTGTTTTTGGATTTAATTTATTTTAGAACAAAAAAATTCTTACTAATATTTGCCTCAGGCCTCTAAAAAGTCAGGACCGGCCCAGCGTACAGGAACTAATTCTAGCATGACCAGCTAACATAGTAACATTATACTAATTTATGTGCCTCTTATTAATCTATATTTTGATTAATTTACTAGGTTAAGGAGGTAAACTTCACAAGACTGTGTGAGTCAAAGCTCATGTTAGTAGTAAACGAGAGTTTTCCGGGTCCAGAATTACGAGCTCGCAAAGGAGATACAATTTATATTAATGTTTACAATCAAGGATTTTATGGTTTCACCATTCACTGGCAAGTCCCATCACACGACCTCCGCTATTTGTTTGTTGTACACTTTACATGATACAATTAATACTTCCACTTCACCACTTCACATTCTTAAAATTGCTCATCTTTTTATGTTTGTAAATGAATATGCAAATTGGTATGATGGTACAGGCATGGAGTAAAGCAACCAAGAAATCCATGGTTTGATGGCCCGGAATATGTGACACAATGCCCAATTTCACCGGGAACAAATTTTACCTATCAAGTTCAATTGACCACAGAAGAAGGAACTGTATGGTGGCATGCTCATAGTGACTGGACGAGAGCTAGCGTTCACGGTACCATTGTCGTCTTGCCTGCTCTTGGAACAACATTTCCATTTCCTGAGCCCGATGAAGAGGAGAGCATTGTGTTTGGTATAATAATTACACACTGGCCTAGTCAATATGTTCAGTATTCAATTATACACTAGCTATATACAAGCATATGTGCATCATAGATATGCAAAGTTAATTACATTGATCCAATTGCAGGATCTTGGTATTTGGGAAATTTGAAACAAACGATTGACGAGTGTATGGTGCCAGAAAATGCTACCAACTTACCCGAAGCAGATGCTTACACAATAAATGGCCAACCTGGGGATTTTGCTCTATGCTCCAAGAGTAAGCATATATACGTTTTTATAAGGTGGTTCACCTACCTAGTAAGGTACTAAAATTAATGGACTTCCATATTGCATGCGCTTGTAGATTCAACATATCGTCTTAAGGTGGACTATGGCAAGACGTATCTTCTTCGGATACTGAACGCCAACATTGATGCAGAGATGTACTTTGCAATTGCTGAGCACAATCTCACTATGGTTGGCATGGACGGTTCCTATACCAAACCCATCAACACAAGCTACATAATGATAAGCCCTGGACAAACAATGGATGTGTTGCTCAACACAAATTCGACTCTGGGGAGCTATTACATGGTCGCAAGAGAATACGTGAGTGCTACAGTTAACGCAGTATCTAGCTATCTGGATGATGCTGTTGCAATCCTTGAATATAATGGCAACTATACCACTTCGGAAGCTCCGATATATCCTGAAAACCTTCCCATGTCCTTATCCCAAGAACCAGCATACGACTTCCTCAGGAAAATTAGAAGCTTAGCCACCCCAGAATATCCTATAAATGTCCCAAAAGAGAGTGACGTTACTAAGAGAATGTATATAACAGCTTCCTCCAACGCTCTTTACTGCACTCCAGATTTAGGTCCCACATGCGTCAACATATCTTGGGCTGCAAGCGTCAATAATATTAGTTGGGTTAATCCATCAGAATCTATCTTGCAAGCCTACTACAAGTAAGATTCATATGCATTAACTGTGAACTAGATGTACAGATGCTAGCTTCTTATGGTTTTAATTCACTTGAAAATGGTTTTGATGGATCTTTATATACATGCAGCAACATAAGCGAACCAGTTTATGAAACAGACTTCCCAGATGAGCCGCCTGTTTATTTTAACTTCACTGATGATTCATCAGCAATAGATGTAGGCTTAACAGTCCAAGGGACAAAGGTGACGATGCTGGAATACAATGAAACAGTTGAGATGGTGTTTCAAGGAACTGATGTGGAGGGAGCGGCCGTGAATCATCCAATGCACGTGCATGGGCTTAGCTTTTATGTGCTTGGTTTTGGTTTTGGGAATTACTTCGCCGAGAGGGACTCAAAAACCTTCAATTTGATTGATCCTCCTTATGTAGCAACGTTCATAACTCCAAAAAATGGATGGGTAGCTCTCAGATTCGTAGCGAATAATCCAGGTATTTACATATATCTCTCCAAATTAACTTGCATATAGACTAAAAAGCCTAACTATGATATGAGATTCTGAAAATTGATGTATGATTTCTTTTGCAGGTGTATGGTTTTGGCATTGTCATATGGAGAGACACTTGACATGGGGTATGGAGTCTGCTTTTATAGTGAAGAACGGGGGCACACCTGAGACTACTATGCTCCCTCCTCCGGCTACAATGCCTTCCTGTGACGTTCCATTGAAGTCTTCAGCCATCCTAGAGAAGCAACTAGAACGGACTAATTAATATACTGTTCTCATATAGATATAGTATAGCTGGTAAGGATCGTGTCCCAATTGTAGTGTTCCAATCAAGCGTACTCATATTTCCGACATGTACGTGGAGCTTGATCCAACGCACTTAATATTTATTTGTTGATTTTGCCGGCCGCCTCCCAAATTGGATATCACACAGAATCTATACTGTAATTTACTGATTTTCTCAGTGTTGAATAAAAGGCACTTGACCTGAATACCACGCCTACCTAACGAAAGACATTGCTTTTGGACTGGTAGTTGTGGGGCTTTACTGATGATAGTGAGTTTTGGAAGATAGGGCTGAAAAGATTATACTTATGAAGGGCAGTTGTAAAGTTGGATGATAGAGCTGAATTAATTTCTTTAGTGGACATCATCAATTCCAGAACCAAAATTTCTGATTGGAAAATTGCTCCTCTCATTTCAAAGATCAAAAATTCAATTAGCTTGAGTCACAAGCGAAGTTGGCAGCTCAGCTTGTTCTCTCGCTGGTTGTGTGAGGAACAAGTGCATGTCCGGAGGTTCTTCTTCCCTTGTGCATGTCTTGTCACACCCGCGGTTGGTTTCTTCATCACGGACGCCGTTCATTCGCCCAGATTGAGGAAAGTCCCTGTTAGGCGAGTCAACCTATAGGATGTTCCGTGTTGACTAAGTCTAGCTGTAGTTTAAACGCACCGTTTATTTAAGTTCTGTACGCACCGTTTTGGTCAGCCTCGTGAAGGCATCCGCTAGCTGTACGTTACGTGTATGACCCAATGTTGTCTTGACATGTGTCTATCATGTGAACGACTCACTCTATTTGAGCTGCTTCACCTTGTATGCGTGGGTATCCCAGATAATTGAAATTACATTTGTTTTTTTTCTTCTCTCTCTTCTTTCTCTTCAATCTAGCTTAAATCCGAGTAGTTAGGGCAAAAACCCTAACAATCTGGTATCAGAGCCCTCGATTTTGGGGGTATGGTGAAACTCAAGGGTGGCGGAGGCCCAGGTGGGCCGTCTCACACCTCCGAGGAACTCACTAATATGGAATTTGACCTTCAAGTCCACAAGGATGCACTACGCCAATAATACGATCAGACGACAGTTTTTCGCTGTCGTCTGATACCCCTCTTTGCTGTTGACTGAGTGGGTGCCGTCTGATGTCGGTATCAGACAACAGCAAGATTCTGTCGTCTGAAGAAAATTTGGACAAGAGCAAGAACTAACAAACCTGTTGTCTGAACACCAGAAAAGACAATAGACAACTTAAAGTAGCTGTTGTCCAAAGTAAATTAAGTCAACATAATCTAAAGAAAAGTAGCTTCTGAGGTCATTAAGACAACATAACTTATAGTGTAGCATTGTCTGTTAAAGTTTTACACTCTATTTTTCTCAAAGTAAACTCTTGTGTGTTGTTTGCTCAAACAACAGCTTTCTAGGTTTTGCAGTTATTGAAGTTTATTTCTAACCATGGTTTTCCTACTTTGATGTAGTGGTTAATGAAGTGAGACAATAGAATATATACCTTTGACATTGTGTTTTACAATGTTGGGCAATAGAACCAGTTTAAAAGATATTGTTGTTATGTTGTACAGACAACAGTTTTTTTATGTGATTTTTTTGTGCTCAATTGTCAGACAATGGTTTTCTGGTGAAATTGCATTGTTTGAGATTGGATAACAAGACATACATTCTGGATATTGCATCTAACAAAAACCTATCAATCAACACATCCACAAACACATCCAATATTGATACCAAAAGCTTTCCATTGAATCCAACAAGATCTACAATATTCCATCAGCAGTAGGTTCATCCCAATATTAACACATATTAACCTTGCCTATATACTTAAAGGCCAAAAACATAAACTTGTCGATAAATGTGTCAAATGCACATTATCCATGCCTATATATACCTAAAGAGTCTAAATACCAAAACAGATCAAGGTAAGAGGATCTCCACAACACTTCAATTCCTACTTGCAGCTGCAACATCTATTGGCTTCAAACCCTCCTGTGGTGCAATAACAAGTCTATCAATTAGTAAAAGAACAGAAATCATGATTGTTGCCTTATAAGGTTTCACTCATAATAATCTATTGAACATAAGCAACCTCTGAAGAAAGAGCAAAGTCATCATTTCATAACCAAACAGAAATGTAAGAACATATTAAATGAGATTCAAAAAATAGATTAAGATATCACATTTTGATGCACAGATACAAGAACGGGAAATCAAAAATAGAAATCTTCTCACCACACCCACAACAGATCACACAAAAGCACATATATTTCACAACAGGATACACCGGATACAAAGTCAACTTAATCAAGACTGAAAACTATTTCCTGCTTCTCACAGATATTCAACTACACGAAAGCATCACATTTCAGAGATCTGATTTCACTACTAACCACCAGAAGCCATACGCCGAGACCCTTAAAACCCAACAACAAACTCAGGAAGAAAAGAACGAATCCGATGCAAGTGACACTAACGAATTGAAATATAAATATATATATATATATATATATATATATATATATATATATATATGTAGATACGCACATATAACTAAACCATTTTAATTAAAGTGATAACAAAATAAACAAAAATAGCACTAGATTAGAGATACCAAACTGACAAAAATAACCTTAAAAAAAATTCCCTGTTTTGGGGTTGGGGTATCACAATGGTAAGACGACTAACCAAGTGGAACATTGTCAGGAGAACCACCAGCCTGGAAAGATTTTGTTAAAAGCTCAATAATCTGATCCAATTCTACATTCAAGGCTTGGTTGAACTATGACTCAC
Organism: Rosa rugosa; assembly: GCF_958449725.1. Classification (NCBI taxonomy): domain Eukaryota; kingdom Viridiplantae; phylum Streptophyta; class Magnoliopsida; order Rosales; family Rosaceae; genus Rosa; species Rosa rugosa. The sequence goes on along the minus strand of NC_084820.1, from coordinate 60,107,432 downwards.
TCACTCCATCCCTGAACAAGAGAAAACTAGGAGATAAGAGATCAAAAACATTTAAATATAGATGATTGAGTGATGCAACATGTTAATTAATGAATCAAGTAATTTTTTATGCTGAAAATCTATAACTCCTCCAGAGACATTTTCAAACTTAGGATCTTAACTCACCATGAATAAAAGCAAATAGATGCATATTGAATATGTTGTAGAAATGTCTGTAAATACCTTCATCAGCTGTGTTCCCCATATCAGTAAAACCAGTTGACGAATATTGTGCCGAGTAGCCATTTGTCTCCTCATTTGGCAGGCCAAAGAATATAGCACATTGCCCATCAACCAAAGGCAACAACAAAAAATTAAGTTAGGAACCGTAGAAAATGTGGGCGCCATCATTAATCTACAGTTTAATTAATTACAGAGGGAATCAAGTCAAATAACAATACCCTTATCTGGATATGCCTTTGGAACCGATTGATCACAGGTGCCAATATCAACAGTTTTGGTTGGCTGTCAGAGGTAAAAAAATATATAGTTAGTGATTTCCATAAAAATGAATTATACAAAGAACATAAAGTTCCACCAGCAAAACTTCCATGAGAGGAAGAACAATAAAAAACTGAAATCACTAAATCTAATGCAAAACTTCCATGCATTAATAAGTTTGTCATGCTTCAGAAGTTTACAATGGGGACGGGTAATACTTTCATAGTCTATAAGATTCAAACAAGGATATTCATAGTGATATAATACAACACTGTAGTGATATAAACAAGCTGGAATTCCCAACCAACAACAAAGTTGCACTATCCAACAGAATACTTGGATCCCACCTGATTCTTCAGTAGATCAATTGTTTTACTGAAAGCACACTTCAAGATATAAAATCTACATGGCTGCTTCACTTAGTAATCAACTTCTGCTCCTCTTGTGTATACATATGCAAACATGTAAACAAAACATTAAACTTATAACAAAGAGGTAAGCATACAAACCTTGAATCTGTAACTCCCATCCACGTTGACGTAACAACCCAAGACACTGTGTGCTTCCAGAATCCCAATCAAAACTCTATAATACATCAAAAACATAAAAGGGGCATCAGGTAGATATAATAATGGATACGAAGGTAGGCTTGTGGCTGTATTAAAGAACGTAACAATGATTCTTTAATATGGAAAGAGAAAGAAGCTAACAATTATGGGGTAAATTATGAAGTTAACAATTAATATTCTAACCTCTGAAGTAACTGAGTAAAGTTTAAAACTAATCGATAAGATTTGCATCTTCAAACTAAATGATTAGTTAAAAATTAGCTACATAATGGCTCAGATGATTACTTTGATGCAAGGACATAGTGATTGGCTTTCCAACAAATAAAAACAAAATGACCACCCAAAACAGGTAAACAATTTAACCAAGACTACTAGCCAAATAAGCAAGGAAAACACAAACCCAAGACCCATAGTCAAAATCATATTATAAACAAAGCCTAGCATTATTATATAATCCATATACTCATTTTGAAATCAATAAACCAAACCCAAGACCTATATATATATATATATATATATATATATATATATATATATATATATATATATATATATATATATATATATATATATATATATTAGTGCAGCGTATAAAAGTGAAATGTACAGCAATATTTTCATATTGTTATATATATAGTGTAGTGGTATAATTATACACACACACACACAATTATACTAGGTGTGAAGTAGGTATTATGAGTATAGTGCTGTGCATATATGCCAAAGAACGGCAAAAACTTTTATGCCCATAATTGTACACAGAATGCCTCATCATCAGGAAGATAGTAGTTTGAAAATTCAACAACGAATTGAACACCTTCAAAATTTGCACTAGGAAAAAGAAACGGCATGCTTGATCCATATTAAGCTTTACAACAAAGTCTCAAGTATCCAACACTTATAGTAACCAACCATTTACTTGAATCAAAACCTCTCACTATGAGGCCAAAACATTGCTGTGCATTCGTTCTTATGTAAGGCCAAAACATTGCTGTGCATTCGTTCATATATATACTGGTATATACATCCACACACACACACTAAATGGAAAAACAAACACCAGCTAAGATGAAGATCACTTACTGGTAACGTAGGCTAAGCAAACTCCACCCAAATCCCCACCAACCTTTCAGCCTAAGACAAATATATGAATTCCATTAGTACTGATAGCGTCAACTCCCAGATTTTATCACCAAACTGCCCAAAAGATTTAAGAAGATATGAACCAAAGTACCACATAAGTTACACTAAAGATTAGTTTCTATTAAAACTACCTTTCTGTCAAATTGTCAACAGATTGTACATATGCCACTGCAGATTTGATAGTCTTAATTCTCACTCACTGACATAACTATACGAATAAATAAACTACAAATCACTATCTAACTGAACATCCCAATTACCCGTAGCCGGATTACCTATCCAATTGTACTTGTCACAAATTGCAATCACAATCTACTTGCACAGAAATATCAAACTGAATACTAAACTACAAACTAGGAATTACCTTTCAAGTTTTATAGATGGTTAGCTTGATCCTTGCATCTGAGCTATTAAGAAAGGAAACTGAAAGCAAAATCAAAATGCACAATGAAACTTCAAACTACATTAAATCATAGTGCATCTGAATGTCTACAGGACACCTTTATGGAGAAAAACAATGCAAATCTAGTCATTAAGGAAGAAACTGACAAGTATCAAATGGAGAAAATAATCCAACCTGGAAGTAGGGAAGGATTCTATGCTTCTTATAGTGATTATCTAAAGTAAAGGCAATTATGCCCATCAATACAAAATAGTGATTGCACTCATTGCAGCAGGACAATTGGGAGAAAAAAAAAACACTAATTCATTAGCAACAAAGTAGCAGCAGGACACAATTAACTGTGACATCAGTAGACTTCTATCATTTGTCGAATAAAATTTGATCATAAAACCCATTATCAAAATCACATAAACTACCTAAATATACTCTGTATCATATTCCTATTAACAGAAGAACTAACAAGAAAATATAAACAAAAAACGAGATTCTGATATAATATGTAAAAACCCCCAAATAAAACCCTAAAATCAATTCCTTACTGAAATCATTGCCTTGGTTCGGAGGAGACAGAAAGGAGGTGTGACAGTGCTATTCTTCTGGGTAATGGTACCAATAAGAAGGAGAGGAAATCAGTATAGAGACGGGGTCATGCTCAAGCCTGAACCAATTCCTTATTTTAACCACCAAAATAAAACAAAATTAAAAAAAAAAAACATACGCAAGATCTTGCTACCGATAACGCTCTTAACCTGAGCAATTCCATAAGAATCACGAAGAATCACACCGATCTAAGACAGGGTCATACCCTTCTTCACAAACTTGCAACCTCCACCTTTAAAACCACACACACATCTCAGTTCTGGGTCTCCCAATCAAAAACCCCCAAATTATAAAATCCCACATCAGAAATCTAGGGTTTAGAGAATTACTTACATCGGGAGTAGAGATCTTCAACCAGTTCGGTGGGCTTCTGTATTAGCCCTTTCATCAATGAAACTTTATTGATAGGGGCGGTGGAAGCGAAATCTAGGATTTTGCAGTAGGGGGTGGCGGAGAAAGAGAAAGAGGAAGACAGATTTGGGCTTCGATTTCTTAATTGTCGTCTATCTCGCGCTGTATAGGAGGAGGAAAGAGATGGGAAGCAATGAGGAAGCTGAGAAGGAGAGTAGGAGAGGGAGATGGCTGGTCAGCTCGGGTGAAATCGAAAGTGATTTTGAGAGAGAGAGAGAGGGGGGGGCGCGACTTATTTGGGTGTTTTGGTTGAATGGAGGGAAAAATGAAATTTTAGATTTTTTGGCTCAAGTGTTGAAGTCAAATACGGCCACAGAATATTGAACCCTAAAACTCAGACAACAGCAATTTCAGTATATTGTCTGAAAGAGAGTTGCACAATAGACAACTGAAAAACTGTTGTGTGAATCAAAACAATCAGACGACATCTTTTTCAACCATTGTATTAATGGAAATTGCACAACAGAGAAATAATAACTGTTGTCTGATTAAAAACAATCAGACAACATCTTTTATCAACCATTGTATAAATGAACCTTGGACAACATCACGTAATAACTGTTGTCTGAATTGACTCATTCAGACAACATCAAAAAAATCAACCATTGTCTGAAATGCTTTTGCACAAGAGCAAAAAAAAAAACTGTTGTTGGATTCGAAAACTTAGACGACAGAATATTTCTTGCTGTCGTCTGATTATTTCAGACGACAGTTAAAATGTTTGCTGTCGTCTGATATGTGTTGTCTGATTCCGAAATTGGCGTAGTGATGAAACAACATCACAGATCGGTGATGTGCAAGCATCAATAACTAGAATTCAGGATTTTGTAGCTGCTCTGCAAGCTGAATTTCTAGAAGAGATGAGGTTGCTGAGGGTGGAAGCTAAATCTACCCAACCAGCAAATGGGTCACCTCAGCTGAGTTTTGGATCTATACCTACTCCTACAGGCAGCTTGACGCGTGGATCTTCAGCATCACCCGTTTCTTCAACCATGGCCACATCTACATCTCAAAAGGAAGGAGTGGGTAGTATCTCTAAACCTCCTTTTTCAAGTTGTCCACTAAATTTGGGTAATCATGACGTGATTTTGGGTTTTGCTAGTGAGGTCTACTCTCAAATGATTAATATTGACGATGTGACCCAAATTACTGGTGCCAATACATGTGCATCTTCTGTGCCTAATAGTGGTAGTGATAGTGATGTTAGCTTGCTCAAGAAAAAGGGCATCTCTGCACCCCAGATGCAACACCATTATTATCAGCACACTAACTATGTCTAATCATCAGCTTGTTTTGGGACATGCTCCCACTACACACTACAGTGAAATTGACCCATTTGTTATGAGGTATTCTGGCCCTTATGCCCACAGCACTTACCATAGTGCTTCACAGCCACAACCTACCCCACTTGCCATACCAACTTACTTTAATCAACCGTACACATCCCCATCTATCCATTACACCAACCCCACCTTATATTACCAGCCTCAGTTATACTACCACCCCCAATTCATGCATTCAGCAGCACCAAATCAATCAGTGGAGCAGCCACACACATACTCCCAATCTCATCATCCCTATACATCACACTAGCTGGACCCTCAGCTACCAACCATGAAACAAATGCGACTGGAATTGGGTGTTTTTGGGGGAGGAGATCCAGTAGAGTGGCTAAACAAGGCAGAACAATTCTTCGAGTTCTACCAAATTCTTGAAGAGAAAAAGCTTGCCATTGTAACTATGCACCTAACTGAGAAAGCATCGGACATGTGGTACTTATTCAAACATGAATTTCCTCCTACATGGCAAGGCTTGGCTGATTTATAGATGAGAGAGTTTAGTGGCCATAATGTGGTCGACTACCAGGCTGCTTTGGCGAGGATGTCTCAAGTGGGGAATGTAGAACAATATATAGAGGAATTCACCAAACTATCCAAACGAGCACCATGTTTTTCCCAACAAGTACTGTTGTCATGCTTCTTAGGGGGATTAAAGAGTGAGATAAGAGTTGATGTCAAAGCTCAGAAACCTAAAACCATGTACGAGGCTTGTGAGCTTGCAAAAATCTATGAAGAAAGAGAAGCTAGCCATAGAAATAATAACAGGAGCAAGTTTGGGAGCAAACCTTCTGCCGTGACCAATGTGAGCACTCCAAACAGAAATCAAATGCCTAGAAATCAAGGTGTCCCTACAAGAGCTAATAATGGAGCTCTAAATCAGGGTGGTCAGGTGGGGAATGGAGGAAGCAAGAGGTTATCTCAGGCTGAGTATCAAGAAAGAAGAGCAAGAAATCAGTGCTTCTTATGTGATGAAATATTTAGGCCAGGACGCAATTGCAGGAGAGGTCAAATGATGGTTATTGAAGTTGTGTAGGAAGAAATGGAGTTACCTGGACCTGTTGTTAATGAGATCATTGAGGAAAGACATGTGGAAGAGGCAAGGTTGGATCCTGAAATCCAATTGCAGGTAATTGGGGAACACAGCAATTCAGATACCATGTAGCTTAAAGGTGTTTTTAACAATAAACAAGTCCATGTGTTAATTGACACAGGAGCTTCCCACAATTTTATACATCCATCTGTGATTAAAAAAATGAAGGCACAGATCATCAACATTAAACCTTTGAAGGTGAGATTGGCTAGTGGGGCGCTGATGCACACTAAAGGGTAGGTAAAAATAGAGTTACAATTGCAGAAATATACCTTTACAGCTGATTTCTACATTTTGCCAGTTTCAGGTTGTGAAATTATTTTGGGAGCTGTGTGGTTAAAAACTCTAGGTGATATAACATGGAACTTCGAAACCATGAGGATGCAATTTCACAGTGGTCAAGCTAAATATCTTTTGCAAGGGGAAACCAAATCACAAGCTGCTGTGGTCAGTTGTAAGTCTATGACCAAGTTACTAAAGAAAGAAAAAGAGGCAGTTTTGGTACAATTGAGGCCAATATTAGCACAGAACACCACTAAAGCCATACACCCTCAGATCAAGGGTTTGCTACAAAAGTATGCTGATGTGTTTCAACCACCAACTACACTTCCACCAGCTAGAGCACATGATCACAGGATTGAACTTCTACCAAACACCACAGCCATAAATGTGAGGCCTTACAGGTACCCCCATTTCCAGAAAACTGAGATAGAAAGAATTGTGCAAGAAATGTTGGATAATGGGATAATCAGGCCAAGTGTGTCACCATTTTCTTCACCTGTTATTCTAGTTAAAAAAAAGGATAGTACATGGAGAATGTGTGTAGATTACAGGTCCCTAAATTCAGCTACTGTGAAAGACAAGTACCCAATTCCCGTAGTGGATGAAGTGCATGGTGCTTCTATTTACACCAAATTGGATTTAAGATCAGGATACCATCAAATCAGGATGTTTGAGGGGGATATTAGTAAAACTGCTTTCAGAACTCATTCTGGTCATTATGAGTTCTTGGTTATGCCATTTGGCTTAATCAATGCCCCATCTACATTTCAATCTGTCATGAATGACATTTTGAGGGAGTATCTAAAAAATTTGTGCTGGTATTTTTTGATGATATTTTGATTTATAGTGCTTCTATGGAAGAAAATTTGGTCCATTTAGAAAAGGTTTTTAATAAGCTCCAGCAACATTCTTTAAAGGTCAAGGATAGTAAATGCAGTTTTGGGGTTCCTCAAGTGGAATACCTTGGACATGTCATCAGTGCCAAGGGAGTTGCAGTTGACCCTTCTAAAATTGAATGCATACAGAAGTGGGAGAAACCAAAGACCTTAAAGGGGTTAAGAGGATTTCTTGGTTTAGCCCGCTATTACAGGAAATATGTCAAAAACTTTGGAGTTATTGCAAAACCACTTACTGACATGCTTAAAAAAGATAGCTTCAAGTGGAGTCCTGCTTCAGAAATGGCATTTGAGGAACTCAAGAAGGCTTTGATAACTACTCCTGTGTTGGCTATTCCAAACTTTGACAAAGAGTTTGTAGTGGAATGTGATGCATTTGACAAGGGAATTGGAGCAGTGCTGTCCCAAGATGGTCATCCTGTAGCCTTTCTAAGCAAGGCACTAGCTCCTAAGCACACAACTCTATCAGTCTATGATAAAGAAATGATGGCAGTAGTATTTGATGTACAGCATTGGAGACCCTATCTATACTGACCATAGGACAATTGAGCATTTCTTGAAACAAAAAATTACCACTCTAGCTCAACAAAAGTGGTTGATCAAATTGATGGGATATGACTACTCCATTTTTTATAAAGCAGGAAAAAGTAATATTGCTCCTGATGCCTTATCAAGACAAATGGATCTGTCCACTTTAACGGGGGTATATTGTAACGTCCCGAACCCAAATTCACCCGTTTACTAGTCATTTGGACGGTAAACGACCTTTACTTTCACTTTTACTTTCGGTTTAGTACCTTTAGTGACCCTAAAAGTTGACTTTTTGTTCGGGTCAAAATTTGAGAAACGTTTCTTCATGGAAGTTGTAGAGGACGTTAAACCGAGCGCGTGCATATGTGGTTCGTAAAAATCGGAGCTCGTATGCGATAGTTATAAGCGAAATAGTAAAGTTACTGTTTACGGTTACTGTTCATGGTAAGTTTCTATAAATAGCCAAGTTACTGTGGTAAGTTTCCATTTTTGGAAACTTACCCGGCCTTTTATCTCTCTTCTCCCCCGACATTTTCTTCCTCTTCGGCCCGATTTCTTCTCCCTCCGGTTTCTTCCTTCTCCGGCCGACCCACGACGGAATCCGGGCACCGGCAGGTTCGCCTCCTCCTCCTTGTCACGCCTGGGGTGGTGTTTGGCGGTGGCTCGACCGGTGGAGCTCGGAATTGAGCTGTGAAGGTTACTGTAGCCGATCGGAACTTTCATCGATTTCCGGCGATTCCGGCCGTTTCCGGCCACGAAATTGGCATCGAAGGTTCGGTTTTCATCACTGATCATTTCCCCTATGGCCTTGTGTCACGATTTGTTGTGTAGAAGTCGAATTGATGAATTGAAATTTTAGGGTTCTTGAGAAATTTCTGGGCTTGTGTTCATCGGCCGAATTGGAGCTCTTTCAGGTAAAATTGGAACTTGTTGTAGTTGAATGAATGGTTGGGTGTGTTGAGTAGATGCTACTGTCCAAATTTGGTGGCCATCGGAGGTGGTGGCCGCCGGCGCGTGGGGCCCACGCGCCGCCACTGTTGGTGGCGCGTGGAGGCGTGTAGGGCAGTGTTTTAATTCCAGTTTTTAGCCCATTAAATTCTATAAATGTTGTAGAGCTTGTATGTGAAGTTTGGTGATTTTTGGAGAAGCTTGGAATTAATTATGAATTTTTGAAGTTTAGGGTTTCGATTATCGAATTACGAGAATCCGACCGTCGGATATCTCTCGGTTCTGCTTTGGAACCTTTAAATTAACGAATTGGTATTAGTGGTATAATTTGGGCTGAATCCGAGGAGAATGGGAGATGTAAATTATGAGGAATTGAGTTTAGGAATTATATTAAATTGTTGAATAATTATTCACGGAATATAATCGTGTACAGGATGTCGTACCGAGCCCTGGCTCGATGAAGGAACTCGTATACGTGATCGTCGGAATAGTACTGTGAGTGGACTTTTGTTTTTAAGTAAATGATGCATGCATTTATTTTGAAATTATTGGTTTATTTAATTATCGTTTTATTTATCGAGCATGATATTTTGTCTTGGATTATAATTTGACATTGATTTTTCATGAGTTTCGGATATGAACTTATTATGCTCGGATTTGGATTTATGAGTTGTTTTTGAGAATATGAATTGATTTTCAGAAATTGATTATAATTATTATTTGAAATTCTGATATTGTGATTTTCAATGAATTCTTTTCCGAGGTGATTTCCGGAATTTCATATTTATTTTTCATTCACCGATTTGAGATCTCTGAAAGATTTTCGAAATGAGATTTCGATGGAATTATATTTCTTGTTTATTTATCGACTTTCGGCTTTGGCATTGGGAGTGCCTTGATGATGAACTTGGAATTGGTTTTGTTTCGATTCATGGAGATTATGTTTTATTATTATTTTCTCTCCTATTTATTTTGAACTTGAGATTATCTTGGCGTGTGGGACACGTCGTTGGAAATTCTTTTACGAGAGATGGGGGAAGCCTTATGTATTTTGGATTTACTGGATTTTCGGTTATGTTTCCCTGTGCCATACTGAGGGGTGATTTTATCATGCTAGCATTGATTTTCCGCCTTTGTGGCGCGGTGATGGGATCACCGTAGCCCTTCCGCCTTTGTGGCGCAGGTTACTGTCTCTGTGACAGTAATTCTGTAGCCCAGTATCCTATCGCTACACTTAGTGGCGTAAGGGTATATTACGGGAGTTATGAGAGTTCTTTAGCCTGGGAGGCTATCACCCAACCAAGCCTGAGTGGCTTATTCGTATGGCTATCATCTTCCCCTACTTATACTATTTTTGACTAGCGGGGACTAGTCTGAGTTTTCTTAACCAGCGGGGCTGGACTTATATTTTCGAGTATTGAAATTTCAATCTTTTACTTTGTTGTTTTGACTAGCGGGGCTAGTCGGTTTTCTGGAGTTCAACGTTTTTCGGGTTATTTTCTTAAGTGTTCTATAAATGTTGCATGCATCCGGATTTTATATATCGAAAAATGTGGGAAAGTATGAAGTTTTATTTTGTTTTATTCATATTAAATTATTTATTTTTGTCCACTCACGCTAACGTTTTTATGTACTTTCCCCTGGGCCCTTCGGTTTCAAATGCCCAGTTTGCAGGCGAATTAGTGGAGGTCGGGCGTACATGACATTTGAGGCATAATTGTCACCACTTCCGCATTGTAGGATCCCTTGATCATTTACTCTACTTTTTTTATTTCCTTGTGAATTAGTATTGCTCTGATAACCTTTGGGATTTGTATTGTTAAGTTGAGTTTTGTGTTTTGCGAGTTGGGGAATGTTGATTTGGGGAGCAGGGTGGCTCCAGGAGCATAAGGATGGGTGATTTAGAAGTGTGAATTCTCTTTCTACAGGTTTTGGGTTGTCCATTTTAGGGGAAGTTCCGCCAAATTTTTGGTAGAATTTCTTCTAAGGTGGGCCCCGCAGGGCCACTTCGGATTTCAGGGTGAAATTCGGGGCGGGTCCTGTCAGTATCTCAACTAGTCCACAAATTTGTAGGTGAGATTCAGAAAGCTTGTTTATTGGATACTGAGGCTTCCCTAATTTTGCAAGAGCTACAAACTAACAGTGCAGGAAAGAAGAACTATACAGTGCATAACTCTCAGTTACAATATAAAAGGAGAATTTTTGTGCCAAAATCAGATGACTGGAGAACAAAAGTTATCAGAGAGTTTCATGAAGGCTTGGTGGGAGGACATGCCGGAAGAACAAGGACATACTAGAGAATCAAGAGAAGCTTTGCTTGGCCGGGAATGTTAAGGGACATCAAACATTTCATTGCCAAATGCCATACTTGTCAACTTAATCATTATGAAGCAATAGCTCCTCCAGGTCTTCTCCAACCTAATTCTATTCCTGACAAAGCATGGACCAACATCTCCATGGATTTCATTGATGGACTGCCGGTCTCAGAAGGGAAAACAGTAATATGGGTAGTGGTTGACAGGTTGAATAAGTTTGCTCACTTTGTGCCCATGTCCCACCCCTATATGGCTGCCTCAGTAGCACAGCTGTTTGTGAAGGAGATTTTTAGGCTACAAGGTATGCCAGAACACATATTGTCTGACAGGGACCCTGTGTTTCTTAGTCTCTTTTAGGAATCTTTTTTTAAGCTACAGGGCACCAAGCTGGATAAATCATCTACTTACCATCCTCAGAGTGATGGTCAAACAGAAAACCTGAACTGGACCTTGGAATAGTATTAAAGATGTGTTACAGGGGAAAAACCTCATTCATGGGTTCAAGCAATTCCCTGGGCTGAATGGTGGTATAATTCAGCATTTCATTCAACCATTCAAATGAGTCCCTTTCAAGCCTTGTATGGCTACCCTCCCCCTACTGTCACTTGTTATCAGCCTGGCTCAACGCAGTAGCTTAGGTAGATCAACAGTTGAAGAGTAGAGATGAACTTTTATCATTACTCAAAAGAAATCTGCAGGTAGCTCAATCCAGGATGAAGACAACTTATGATAAAAGGCATACTAAAAGGAAATTTGCAGTTGGGGATCATGTATATTTGAAGTTGCAGGTCTATAAACAACACTCAGTGCACCAGCAGGATCGGCATAAGCTATCTCCTAGGTACTATGGCCCATTTGAGGTCACTGAGAGAATTGGTCAAGTAGCCTATAGGCACTCCTTGCCAAATGGCATGAAGAGATTTCAGAGATGGATACGTACAAAGTAAGCTGTAAGTTTCAACATTAGAATATTATTTCCTTGGAGCCATTCAAAAACATGTTTTTGTTCTTCTGCAATGTAATGGAGGCCTGCTATATGTGGTTGAACTCAAAATTAACATTTTTTCCCGCTTGAAGATTGCTACGACAGACAAGGAGTGCCGTCCTGGGAGTACCATTTGGCAAGGAGTGTCGTCATGGGAGTACCACACCCTGTGAATTCTAGACTTAAGTCAATCCACAACCCTTATAAAATGTAAAGCATTGAACTCATTTTTCACAAGGGTTTTTTGCACCAACAGTGTCTGAAGACTTGGGATGACTGACAATATGATACCCGAACTTACAAAGTTATCAAAGTGATACCCAGACTCAATTTTTTGTATCTCCGTCGTATCTGCAATCATTTTCAGTCACGTTTCCGTTAATTTGACCACGTGCAATGCATGTGACTAATTAAATGAGGCCAAAAAGACTAATTTGCCCTCGGATTTTTTTTTTTTGGAGAACACTCAATTCGTTAAATTTTGTTTCTCTTATTCATCATCTTCCTTGAAACAGATCAAATCCAAAACCAGTTACCCATCATTGTTCTTCCATCAAATTCAACCTCTTGCAATTTGCTTTCCCATTCAAATCCACCACCAGTCCCATCTCAGTGACAACAATCAAGATAAGTATTTGAACCCAGCAAGTCTTCATGTTCATCTTCTTAAACCCATCAAAAAAAAAAAAAAACTATGAAATCCCAGCATTTGCTCATATTCTTGAACCCATTCATATTCATCTTCTCAAACCCATTTGAGCTTTCGAGAGAAGAGAAATTGGTGATGGCGAGATCACTTGATCCCAGCCTCACCTCTGCCAGCCCGCCGCAACAGAACATCGGAAGAAGGTCTCGTGCAGCCCCAAATTCGAACTCCATTCGAAATCCGACTATGAGCCCCCCGCCGCCGCCGCCCATCATGGTCGCTGGCTTTGCCTCTAACTACAGTGATTTTTCTTCTATGCTAGCAACTAAAGCATTTGCCTCAGCCAACTTCGAATCAGCAGTAAACTTAATTTCTGCAATCTCTTTCCCCTCCTCGCCGGAGTTCAACTTCAGAAGTTGCAATCAAATGGGCTGCTCGAGTTCTTCCTGCCTAGAAGTCCACTCCTTTTTCTCAATCAGGAGTAGCCCCATATTGTATGGGTATCCATAAAGCTCGTTTTTGAGCTCCAAAAGCCGAAGCCGGCGTTCTGGGTTCAAACAAGACAACCCTTTTCCCCTCCTCGCCAGAGTTCAACTTCGATTTGCCGGAATTCATGTTCGCCCTAACCCAGTTCCGGTCTTCTCAGCCCAGGTTTTGGGCGTCCAAGACCAAACCGACCACCTCTGCAGCGTAAACATCAACAACCTCTCCTCAAATTTAGAGATCCCAAATTCATAAAGAACCACACACTCAGCAAGTCGACAAAAAAACCCAAAAATCCCCCCACCCCAAAAAGGAACCAACTTTCCTCCACGGCACAACCCTAATCAAAAACCCTTGATCGGAATTGACACAATTCCCCCGTGAATCGAACATCCCAAAAATTCGCTGGCTCGGAAACGAAAGCTTCTCACTTCACTCGCTGATTTTCTCTCTCTCTCTCTCTCTCTCAATAGAAAACCCTGGTCTGGACGTGACCCACTTCCCAGATTCCGGCGAATAAGATTTCAAGTCCCGTGACCTCCCTCTCCACCGATTGAGATTTTTGGTTAATAGAACAAAGTAATAAAGTTTATTCAGTTGTTATTTTCAATATAATAATTTATTCAAAAATTTGAATTTATTCATTTAGCGTTTGATATAGTGGAAAAGTCTATTTTGCCCTCATTTTGCGACTCATGTGCCTCACACGTGGTTGAGATTGACGGCACCGTGACGGAAAATGACCGCAGGTACGACGGAGATACGAAAAATTGAGTCTGAGTATCACTTTAATAACTTTGTAAGTTCGGGTATCATATTGTCAGTCACCCAAGTCGATCTCCAGACACTGTTGGTGCAAAAAACCATTTCACAACCATAACCACTTATCGAGCTCAAAACAAACCAAATTCACAGAAAGAAAGAGATCGAGAAGCTAATTAGCTGTTTAGCCCAACTGATCAATACTTGTTAAAATGGCCTCTTCCCAGCTCTTCTTTGTCCTTGCCATTCTAGCAATTGTTGCCCCTTCAATTTTGGCCACAGATTTTATCGTTGGCGATGACAAAGGTTGGACCATTAATGTTGATTACCAAGCCTGGGCTCAGGGAAAGCTCTTCGTTGTCGGTGACAACCTCGGTATGTAAATTACGTACTAAGCTCTACAAATTCTTGTCGTAATAACTTTTGATTGATATATATAATTTCTTCTTTCTTTTAATCTTTGAGCCGTTATGTATATGCAGTTTTTAACTACCCAGAAGGAGTTCACAATGTTCTCAAAGTGAATGGAACTGGGTTCCAAGAATGTGCAGCTCCTGCAGGCACTGTGGCATTAACAAGTGGAAAGGATGTGATAAACCTAGCAACCACAGGAAGAAAATGGTACATTTGTGGTGTTTCTAAGCACTGTCAAGTTGGACCCCAGAAGCTGTTCATAACTGTGATGCCAGCTTCCTTTGCTCCTAGCCCAAGCCCCACTACCTCTGCAGCAACTACCAGTTCTGTTAATGGAGCAAGATTAGGGTGGATGATCGTTGTTTTTGGCATTCTTGGGATATTCATCTAGGATTGGACTAGATGAATACACTGTCAATATTCTTTTCAAACTGTTTCTGAGTATTTGATTAATTCTTCTTCCTGTTACAAAGTGTGAGATCTGGAATAAAGTTTGATATTTCAAGTATTTATATGAACTGCATGCCAACACTACTAGAAAAATGGCTACTAGCCACCCCCCTTTTGGATACACTTTATCAACCATGTCATTTGATACAGCAAATGACACCCTTTTGTATTTGTGGTATTATTTGTTTTATGAGTACTGCTAACTGTGACAAAATAAAAAACATAATCGACAAAATGCTTTACAAAAAATACAAATTTGAATAAACACAAACATCCGTATTCATTGCTAAATAAAGGGCTAAATTAATGTATTATTATTTAATTTTTAGATAAACATCTTATATAGATATGGTTAAGGGTGTGAAGTAATGTTAACAAACCACTCTTTTACATTTAATTTATCCAAATTTACAAATTAATCATCCCTTGTTTGCAACAGTAGTTGAAATACGCCAAAATATATTATTTTTGACCTTTTTTCTATATAAAATTTATAAAGAGATTTTCCTATTAATAATTAATTTATCCAAATTTACAAATTAATCATTCCTTGTTTGCAGCAGTATTGGAAATAAGCCAAAAATAATATTTTTGACCTTTTTTCTATTTAACATTTTATTAGAGCTTTTTCTATTAATAATTTAATACACATACTTGCAAATTAACTACAGATATATATAGGTACTCAATGCACTACCATTTTTTGCACACTAGTATCCGTATTCATAGTTCATTAGCCATGGATTTCTGTATGAAGGCATAGCAAAATGTAGTTGATTTTTTGGGCCGTTTTAAGATAATAAATTCACATTTATATATGTTCCATATAAAAAACAAACAAATTTCTCATTAACCACGGGAAACCGTAGTTGATGTTGATTAACACATAAAAGAGTATCCAATATGATTTGTATTTACGTATGAAAAGGATTTCCATATATATCCAATGTGTATCCAAGGCTTTAGTTTTTTATTTTATTTTATTTAATCATCCAATGACTTTATATAATCATAACAATTCCAGATTGAATTATCCATATATAGTATCGATCAGCATGTGAACTGGAGTAGTCCTTATCAACTTCTATTTCTTCAATTTCCCGCTTGTACGCCCAAAAAGAAAAAAAGAAAAAACAAGAACACGAAAGAGAGTGGGAACAAAAGGAATTTAGGCGGGACGATTGGCGCCTGATAAGAGCCCCAATCCCTCAAACCTCGCTAATCGATTAGATTAAAAGGGCGTTCTGCTTTTCACTGACCAAGGAAGCATAGGGAAGTAGAGGTTTGGCTACTGCTCTTCTCTTAAACCCGAATTTGTTCATGTTCCCTCTCGTGCACTTGTCTTCATTTTTTGACTGATTTTGGGTATGTCTTGCGCTTAATCGCTTATGATCGATCTTTGTTTGTTTTGCAGGGTTTGCGAAATCGACATGGCTGGGTTTTTAGGAAGCGGGTTCGTGTGCTTTTAGGTAGTATTTTTTACTTGTATGTGCCATTTTTGGTCTTATCGTGCTTGGGAATAACGTCTTTGGGTTCTCTACATGTGGGTTGTTCTTGCTTGGTTTTATCTTCTTGCTATTCTTAGCATTTACGGGTTTTCATGAAAATGCATGTGCTATTCTTTTAATACAAATAAGTTGTACAGTGTAAGGAGTTAATTTGCGTGTTTGAGGGGGAAAAGTCAGTAACTTATGATTAAATAGCATGCTTGATTTCAGCATATCAAATGGTTTGGTTTATTGTTTAGTAGTTTATGTACTTTGATAATATCTAAATTCGAATGAATTAGTGCCAAAGCAATATGCTTTGTTCTAGCTAGAAGTAATTTATGGATCACACAGAGGATGGTGACCATCAACAAGAGGAACCGGTCTCAAAAGAGAATGAATCAGTCAACAGGGACACGAACCTATATATGCTAGTTTGGCTCATGAATATGTAAGTTAGTCTATACTTTTACTTATTTTCCATTTTATTGACTAGAAATTTTGATGTGTTATCTTTATATAATATGTACCATCCTTTGAATTGCACAAGAACTTCTGCATGGTAAAAAGCCAGATAGATGGGAATTGTTCAAATTAACACACCAAAAGGCAGGAACTCAAGAGCCAATTGATGCAGCAGGTGCAAAAGCAATTGTAAGTGCTATATGAAATATTAATGTTTATTTAACAAATATGAGACTAGTGCTATTCTTGAATTTATAATATAATATTTACATTTTGTAGGCGGATTTTGAAGAGGCCGAACAAAAGAGGCTAAGCATGAATCAACACATCACTGCTCCAGAAATCCGTGAAGAAATGTATGCTAAGGTTCTTGGTAAGGAGAAGGGAAACTGAGTAAGGGGTCTTGGAGCTGGGGTTACTTGGGATGAAGTTCCTGGAATTCATGTGGAAGAGCAAGATGTTTCAAAGGAAGTGCAACTTTTGCGAGAGCGTTTAGAAGCACAAACCAAAGAGGCACAAGAGAGGGAAGCACGTCTGATGGATGAATTACAAAGGAAAATGGCTGAACAAACAAAAAAAATGGAAGAAATGCTTGAAGTAAGGTGTGTAGGCATGGCGGTCCAAAAAATGGGAGAGATGTTTAAACAATGTGGAATATCGGTGGATACATAAGAAGATATGGAGCAAACAATGTCTCAATTTGCTCAGCACATTTCTCAAAGGCCGTCAAATGTGATTTTTTCACCAAATGATGATGTTTACCGCTCCACATTGCCATTTGAATGTGCTGATATGCAGACGGATTGAAGACATTGCTTGAAGATGGTGGTCGCTCGTTCAACTCTATCGGAAGTAGTTTGATATTACAATAAAGATTTTCGTATTAGTATTTCCATTTTCTAGTCATTTGAGATTTCGGACTAATTTTAATTCTTGTCTTTTGTTAGTTTAAAGTTTAAACTTTGTAGATTTTATTATAAATATATTTTCTTTAGAATATTAATGGTTATGCCTCATTGTTATTATTATTTTTTTAATTCCCTGAAAATTAGAATGATTTGGATATAATTTATTTATATTAAAATTACTGATTTTCATAATATTTTTTTAAATATAAAATTTAAACGATACCGATGTCGTAGTGTATCCATTGCTTAATACACATGGATAATTATCTGTAATTCTGGATAAATTAATATTATACAAAAAATATAATATTAAATAAAGTATAACGTATTTTGTATACGTATAAAAGTATTTATGTATTTTGGTAAATATGAAATAGAAAATAAAAGAAAATGAGGAGAGAGAAAGAAAATAAAAATTAATGCAGTAAAAAAGAAAAGAAAAATGGGAGATACTGAAGTCTTAAGCGTGGCTTTTGGTTAGTGGAACTGCGATAGAGAATACCCTTTTTCATTCCGTGGCTGCACCGTACCCAATGAGTTTTAGATACCCTTATTTGTATCATTTGAAGCAAAAGATACAGAAAAAAATCTGTATTCTATGAGCCTTTTGCTAGTAGTGCAATTTTTTGTTTGGTTTGTCATGTTTCAAACTTCTGAGCTAATTTGGATAGAATAAATGATATATTGTCAAAATCAATTTATATAAAAACCCTTTCTTTTTCTCTAAAGATTGACCGACCGAAATATAAAAACGTACAAGTTTTAAAAGTAACATCCGAAAATCACAAAAAATAAAATAAAATGTACAAGTTAAATATATCTTTATTACACGTTCACACGTTACATCCGTATCTATATATAAACCATAACATGATTAGCATCTATATGTAAATCATAATAATCCCAATTTATTCATTCCCAATACTAACAATGGGAAGCTAATGCCAATTTAAATCATGTGAAACCCTACAATGCCACTAACAATTACCAGCCACCCATATATCTTTCCGACAGTTGCCGCAGAGGTACTCGGGCTTGAGGTACTTGGGCTTGGTCCACTCGGGCTTGAGATACTTGGGCTTGGTTCACTCTGGCTTGAGGCATCTGGGCCTGGGGAAGTTAGGCTTGAGGTACTCGGACTTGGGGCAACATTTGGACTTGAGCTGCTTGGGATTGAGCTAGGAGAAGAGGAAGGTGATGACAAAACAGTTACAGCAACCTTCTGGTTCCCCAATTCACAATGCTTACCAACACTACAAATGAACCATTTCTTTCCTGGGGTTGCAAGCTTGATCAAATCCCCTCCAGTTGTTAATGGCTTGGTGCTAGAAGGAGCTGCACATTCCTTAAACTCTTTTTCCTTCACTTCAACCACGTTATGAACTCCTGGTAGATACTTGAAAACTGCACATGTAATAAAAGTAAATTATTACAAATTAATCTTATATAATTTTACAGATTACAAAATTTTGCTTGGTAAAAGAGGAGAGCACACAAAATTTTTACTTACTAAGGTTGTCACCAACATAAAATTGCTTTCCCTTAGCCCAAGCTTCATAGTCAATTTCAACGGTCCAGCCTTGTTCGTCCCCAACAACATAATTTTTGGCCGAAATTGATGGGGAAAAAATTGCTAATATGGCAAGGATGGTGAAGAGCTGGAAATAGGCCATTGATTACAATTGGTTTGCTGCAAAAAAAAAAGTACTTGCCGCCTTTGATGAGAACTTGAAAATTTTGATTCTCTTATAGGGCAATTAGGGGCCAACCTTCCTAACTGATTCAGTTTTTTTAACAAATATTGTCATTAGATGTGACAGATGGCGATGCAAGTGATATGCCTCGTATATTATCCGCTACAATAACCATGGAAGGGTCATATTGTTATATTTGTTAGTTTTATATATCTAGATCTCTGTTTCAACCTTAAATAGTCAAGTACAGTTGAGTAAAATTTAATCTTCTAACTTAGATAATGATTTCAATATAATTGATATGATAAGTGTGACCCGAATTTTTCATGGTTGTTAGCTTAAATGATGTCTAATGGGTTGTACATTTAGTTCGAGTTCCTAAAATTCTATTTCACCCTTTCATTTTATTTTTTCCTATTTCACTTTATCTATTCTAATTTCGACTCCCCCATAGTGGTTATGTATTTTTATCAACAACACCATTTTTAACATTGAGATATTGCCTGTGTCGATTAATTGATCCGGCTCATGTCCAACAATATATCACACAAAGTCACAAATCCAACCATATATGGTCATTTATCAATATATATGTCAAAACCGAGCATCAAGCCAATTTAGAAACTTGAGATGCCTCGGTCAGATTTGAAGGATTGCCGGTTATCAATGCAAAAATCGGAAAATATCCACTCTGCGCCTAACTCTGTAATGAATTTGCGGAACTAAAATGATCTCATCCACTCTCATCTCATCATTTACATTATGTACTAAACATAGAGATGCATCCATTAGTGGATGTAGACCGGCAGGAGACCAAACTCTTCACAACTTTTGGAAGGGGCAATTGTATACTATTGAAATATATGGAGAGCAAACTGTAATTTTAGGATGGTAAATTGTAATTTCCTAGTTATGAAGTAATATATAGTCGTGGGGAGGTTAAAAAACGTGTACCAAGATGAGAGAGAGGAATTTCTAGGGTTTTAGGTCCTCCGATTCCAATTCCAATTCCAATTGCACCCCCAAAATGACGAAGAGAACCAATCTCAGACCCCAATTGAAACCAATTTCGAAGCCAGCGCTCAAATTCCTATGGATGATCAGAAAAAAGAGACACCTCTCACTCTCTTCCCGGCGTTCCTCAACCGCCACCGACATGCCGGACGGCTGTGCCGCGGTTCTCACCGACCACGAAGACGTTCTCGTTGAAATACTCGCAAGACTCCCCGTCAAAACCCTAATCCGATTCCGGTGCGTCTGCACGGCGTGGCGTTCCCTAATCTCCGACCCTCATTTCCTCAAGAAGCAGAGGAAATACGACGCCGAAAGAGGCCTCAACGACAGCGATCTCCGGCTGCTGTTCTCCATGAAGCCTCCCAGCTCCATGGGCTTGGTGGATTTAAAGGGTTTGAAGGATGCTGAGCTGGCCAAAAGATTCAGAGAGGACCGTGTTGCAACCAGAGAGCTTGATTTTCCGGTGAGTCTTGATCATGGTTATGATATGGTGAATGTGGGAACTTCCAATGGGATTATATGCATTCAATTTAATCGCGGCGAGTATGCTTTATGGAACCCTTGTACTGGAGAGTACAATGTGTTGCCGAAACCTAGTGTTTTTTGTTATCCAAGGTATTATGGATTTGGTTATGATGAAATCAATGATGATTACAAGGTAGTGAAGGGGTCACATTGTGAAACTGATGGGAATGGTCCGCTGAAACCGCTGATTCAGGTGTTTTCGCTGAGAAAAGGTACATGGAAGACCTATCCCGGCCCGAAGAATGTTTGCATGAGAGGGCAGGGGGCGTTTGTAAACGGAAACCTGCATTGGCTGTGGTTTGAGGAGTGGTGGAAGACGGAAAGCAAGGAAATTAGACCTTTTAGTTTAGCTGAGGAGAAATTTCAGGAGGCGATGCCGATTCCTTGGAATAACATTGGTGGAATTTTGATTTCCGGGAATCATCTCTGTGTACATAGTGAAACAGGGGCTGTCAGGATAGTGATGATGAAGGAATACGGGGTCAAGGAATCTTGGACTGAAGTGCTGTATCTGACTATTTTTACTGTACCTCAGATATATGATGAAATCTGCAAGGTGAAGCCTCTGTGGATTCTAGAGAATGGTGATGTTTTGGCGTACACAGTACAACAAGGAGGCTACTTGTCATTATATAAACCAAAGGATAAGGCATTTAGGAATGTTATTAAGCCTGAAGGGAGTTACAGGTTTGAATCCGTCATTTACAGAGAAACTTTTGTTTCACCGGTAACTGGCAATCTTGGAGAAATCTGACAACAGCATTGTGAGTTTTTTACTTCCTTATATGATCAACTTGTATGCATTTTGTGTTTAGAGCTAATGGTAGATTGTGTAGCTTTTCTCTTTTGTTATTGTGCATGAGGTAATTAATTACTGTCAATTGCGCCCTTTGTATCCTGGTTCAAAAGCTGCTGGTACTGGCTACAAAGGAAGAACAAATATTAGAATATTAGGACTGTGGCGATTCAATGTCACTATAGCAGTATGACTGTCCCTTACTGGATTTAACTTCTGCTTTAAAGTGATTACTACCCTTACTCATGCATCGTCAAAACATTGCTTATGCCTCGCCATTATGTGAAGTTGTGAACTAACAATTTCTTTCAAATTCCATCTTGGTGTAAGCTTCTTCATTATCTTCTTTGACACTTATATAAACAATAGTAGCCATTAGCCACTAGAAGGACTCGATGAATTTTCTCTGTCGGTGAAGATTGTTCTTGGATGGAGGGATTTCGACTCGACTTTAGAAGTTCGCTACTGCGTTTTCTGAAGCAATATTACTTTTCCGTATGCTTTTTTCCACATGGTTGAGATTACCAGTACTAGTACTTCAAAATGTGCGTTCACCGCATGGTTCTTTGATCGTTCAGGTCCAATCACTTTTAGTTTGTTTATGTGAGAAACAGCTTATTGCCTTTTGTTTGGAATCCTTGTATTAGACACGCTCCATCTGCCTGTAATGCTTCCATTGCAGCAGTTTGTCCTGTAACAAACACAAGTTGCGTATTCTTTCCTCCATTTTTGTTTCGATGAAGACATCACGTGAGATTTGCTTTTCCTTTTCAATCTACTGGTATTAGCTTGAGGAGTGAACAGATACCTAATTCAAAGTAATCTTTCATTTAGAATTAGTGGCTTGCTTGGTAGTGACTATTTCATGCCTTTTCATTGCCAGACTTTGGTAATACAGAAAGATGAAGAACCCAAGGAACCTAGTAGATACGCGGAGTCAGGAAGATGAAGCGGAGAGAAGTATGCGCCTAATTCGGTTGGAATACATGGTCATGCAGTTCTCTATTTTACTATTTTGGTTTTGTGGTGAAGGACATAAGTGCATGTATCCCATCCCAGTGTTTATGAATATTGCGACTACATTTCTCTCATCTCTATTAACCCTTTAAAAGTTATTATGTATATGACTATTAGAAGTTTAGAACCCAAAAACTTTCACCTCTGTCCTTTTATCTTATCAGCGGATAATAATTCAGTATTAATTCTTCTCTGTTAATAAGATAAAAAGATAAAAGTGAACATGATATGGATTCTATATGCGTGACTATTAAAACCCAAAATTTAACTCGGTGAAGCCACCTAGTTCTACATGATTCTGAACTTTCACCCCTCATTGGCAAAAAATGTTGCTGCAAACAAATCATTAGATTTTAAATTTTAATTGCCATATGTAACATACTTGAAATAAAAACAAATACATATATCCACCTTGACACATTGCATGATAGATTTTAAGAATGTTGCACTGCTGAATCTACATTATATGATAGATTTTAAGAATGCACCTCGAGTTCTTGACACATCAAATGATGTCCGAGAATTGTTTTACCAAGGAGAGATTCTTAGGAAAGCGAGTTTCGAACTAAGTGTATATTCCCAAGCTCATAAAAGCATTCAAATTGTATTTAACATATAAATTCGATAATAATATTTCACAACTATCGCTATGTAATATTTCATTCTAAATTGCATTTTGACATTTTTCTTATTTATGTTGCAGGTATAGGTAACAATTGTCATTTCTATTGTAATATTAAATTTTTTTTTTCTAGAATAAAAAAAATTCGAGAAAGATAAATCCCCATGTTTTAATTTTTTTTTCTTTATGTTTTTTGAAATAAACAAGTGAACTACAATACTACACCGTTTTATAGAGAGAAAAAAGAAAGAAAGATTAGATATTTTTGAAAACAAATTCGAAACAGCCCTACCTCCACCCCCCACCAAAATTTCGCGCCCTTTTATGCCCTCATTTCTCTCAGTCTCTCCGTCTCTCTCTTCCCACAGTAGCAACAGACCTCAGAGATCAGATCCCAGCGAAACGACGCCGTAAACCGCCCAAGATGGTGTTCCTCCACCAACAACTCCCTTCCCGCAAGAGACCCGCCTCTTCTCTCGGCCCCCCTCCCCCTCCCCCCAAATCCTCAAAACCCAAAACCACCGCCACCGCCACCGCCGCCTCAAATTCAACACAAAACGACGCCGTCGAAACCCCCGCCGTCGATAAAATGGTCTCACTTTTAGCCGAGGCCGGTTGCACCCTCGTCAACCCCTCCGGCCCGCCGTGCCTCCCCTCCGATCCTCACAAGCTCCGCCGCGACCTCCACCGCACATTTTCCTCTTCCGAAAATGCCCCTGCTCTCCGCTCCGATTTCCTCAGCGGTCTCTCCTCCTACATTCAAACCCCCAGAAACCTCCGCAGGTCAGTTCCTCTCTACTCTCTCCAACTATTTCACGCTTCAATTTCTGAAAATTGTTCTCTACATTTCTAGGGTTCTTACTGCTTCAACCAGAACCGAGAGCTTACTCCGGCACCTATTGCTGGTCCCGTCGATCCAAGTCGACATTCAGAACATGCTTCTCGAGAAGCTTCCGGAGTATTTCCATGTGGATTCGGATCAGAATCCATCGCTTTCTCTTGAAGATGATGTTGCTAGGCTTATTATCAACCACTTCCGGTGGCTCGATTTCATTGTTGATTCTAATGCATTGGCTGAGAAATTGATGCAAGTGCTCTCGATTTGCCCTTTGCATTTGAAGAAGGAGATCATTGGATCACTGCCGGAGATTATTGGGGATCAGGATAACAAGACTGTGGTTCAGTCTCTGGAGAAAATGCTTGAAGAGGACTCGGCTGTAGTTGTGGCTGTGCTTGATTCCTTCTCGAACCTTAATTTGGATAATGAGTTGCAAGAACAGGTACCTTGCACTTACCTTTGGATTCCAAGTAGTGCCTTTAACAGTTTGGGTTTAATATGTGTTTGGTTGTTGAGAAAAATTGGAATCACAAACTGTCTTTGTATACTGTACTAACCCTACTGCACATTTTAGTTTCATTGTCATTTATTGGTAAGGAAAATGAACTATACAGTGATATTATGAAATGATTACTTTGGATTCTTATGTTTGAGGAGTGAAAATGAGGATTAAGTAATCTTTTGCATACTCTAACCGCACCTAACGTTCAATCTCATTCTATTTGAAGGTTATCACCATAGCATTGTCCTGCATCAGAACAATTGATGCGGAGCATATGCCCTACCTGCTTAGATTTTTATTGCTTTCAGCAACACCATCGAATGTAAGGCGAATAATCTCTCAGATACGTGCGAAGCTGAAGTTTGTTGGTGTATCAAGCCATCATGCATCACAACAGAGTAAACTCAAAGGAAAGTCTCGGGTGGACAACACGGAGGCTTCTATTCTTGATGCCTTGAGATCAAGTCTTAGATTTAAGAATGTATGTTTTCTGCCCCTTATTCAAGAACATTGGTTATGATTGAATTAATTTTTTCTCCTCTGATATTGTTTTTTTTTTTTTAATTAATTTTTTTATGTAGATACTGTGTCAGGAGATCTTGAAAGACTTGAACTGTCTTGAGAAACCTCAGGATCACAAAGTCATTGACATATGGCTACTTATGCTGATATACATGAATGGCGAATCTTTGCAAAGGAGTGTTGAAAAGCTATTTAAGAAAAAAGTTATTGAAGATTGTATTCAGGAAGCTATGTTTGATCAATGCATTCATGGGCACAAGGAGCTCGTACAGGTAATTTTGACCATAATATTCGATCAAGCAGCGGTTTCTGTTGGAATAGAGGATGGGTGGGCATATAGGCTTTAGGGATGGCAAGAGCACCAATTTTCTTACGTATGATGAGAAATGAACCTTAGAGCTTCTACTCTTCCACCCCACCCAGTGCCACTTGTGCTAGAATTCATTACAACTTTAGGGATGAGTTCTCTCTCTCTCTCTTTCTTTTTTTTAATTAAGCGATGTATTAACTAATTTGAATTTTCCTTTTTAACTTTGTAGGATTATTTTCTATCTTTCATTTCTTTGTCCGAGTACCTGTTGGCTTGCAAAGAGCAGAAGGCCAGGCACTTTAGCATTCATATGTATGTTTGTCTCTTTGAGGAGTTTGATGATACTTATTCAAGACAGGAAGTAAGTGGTCTACAGTTTCTTTACTGGTTATTTGGTCATCAACAAAGGATGTTGTAACTACTAACTACTGATTCTATCTTTCCCGTAGGTTCTTGGTTCACTAGTTACCCATGTGGGCTCTAGTGTGGGTTTTGAAGTCAGTTCTTCTTTAGAGACCATGAGGTTGCTGGTTTCCAAATATGCGCAGCAATTAATTCCTCTTTCTTCTCATATTAGTGGTATAATACACATCTATCACTAGTTAAAAAAATATTAATCCATCATTAATGGTAGTATGTCTGGAGTACTTTCAACAATGCATGATGACTTCTTTGTTCCTCATTTCAGGTATCTTGGATTATTTAGAGGGATTCAATCTTGAAAATCTGCACAAGGTAGGATGCTATCATTCTTTATTATTCTTGGCTCAAAACTTAAAATCATCATTTCACTGATTTTACCACCATGAAGGTCTACGAGATTTTCAGCCATCTGGCCCTTTTGGCTCGGTCAAGTGTAGATTCATATGGTTCTTCTTTTGCAAATGAGCTTTTCATGATAGTACGTAAGCAGGTACAAAGAATGATCAAATTTTTTTATTTTATTTTATTATTATTTTTTTTATATATGCAGCATTATATTGAAATGCAATACATGTATAACCGTAGTCGCTTTTACAGTTGTGGTAATGGAAAATTGAGTTGTTCCTCCCTCCTGTTGGACAGGTTAGTCATCCAGATCTGAACTACAAGAAGATGGGCCTTGTTGGGACTCTGAAGATAGTTTCCTGTCTAGGATATGCAGCTAATGTTACATATCCATCCCCATCTCAGGTAAATCCACCAGCATGTCAGTTCTACTCTTCCATAGTTAGGTGGACATGGGTAGTAGTATGTTGACGTTGTTTTGGCATTGATTAACATATATTTGAGAAATAGCCTTTCCCATGATTGTGATGTTTAAATTTTATGTTGATCGGAGAAACATAAAGAACACAGTAAAAAGCTCATATTTGTTGCCTCCAGGCTGATTTCACGTTTTGGTTCTGTAAATAAAATTGTATTAAACTAACGATTATATTTTTGTCAGTATTCTGTTTGTTTCATTTTTTAAACACTTTATTCTCGAAACCTTCATCATCCTTCATTCCTACAGAAATCAAACTGTGATGAGGCTCTGGAACTCTTGAAAACAGCTTTGGACTCTTGCAAACAGTTGCCCTTACCTCTGATCATGTTTTATGACGAACTGACTGAAATGATGGATAATAACACACTTGATCCAATAGTTATGGAATGGTCAGTTAATTTTAATAACCCTAATTCTCTCTCTCTCTCTCTCTCTCTCTCTCTCTCTGTTTTTTATTTCTTTTTTGTCTTTTTTTTTTTTAACATACATAGTTTGTTTTTTTGGACTGATTTTTACGTACATAGTTACATACACGTAATTGTTTTTTTTTTTTGGAAAAACTGATCTGCCTATTGCAGGATTGGCAAACATGTAGGAGAGTTTGAATCTATATTTCTTTCTGATCTTGACGGTGGGAAATTAGCAGCCAACGAATCTTATTGTGGTGTAGAAGGTGATTTGCAATATTCCTTACTGTGATTCAGATATGCGCTATTCCTTCCTTTTTTGTTTTCTCCTGATAGAGATATTGCTTTTTGTCAATAATGATACCTCTTAATTTTTCTAGGTGAACTGTGGATGAACTTGGACGGTGATATATCTCCTATTTGTCTAAACATTTTGCCATTGGCTTCGTCTACATTGCAGTAATGTGTTAGCATACACATTAATAATTCTCATAGATAAGTCTTGTTTTCTTTTTCTGGTTATTGATGAATGCTGAAGTTGGAATCTTGTTGTGTGCAGGTCTGCTTCTTCTTTACAAGTTCTTCCTGCTAACTTCCTTCTATTATCTGCAGTAAGTTCAAGGTGCTTGTGATTGCTCATAACTGATCAGATTACGATCTCTGTGATAAACTTTTGGATTGTTTTTTTTCAACTTTCAGATTGAAAGGTTGACAAATCAAGGATCTCTTGGTGGAATTGATGCAATACTGGGCTGTCCTCTCCACCTCCCTTCTTCAAAGGTCAGGCCAAGTAAAAAATGCCTTTTCCATAAATAAATCTTTGGCTTATACCAGAGTTTCTTCTAGTTAAAGGCTTAAAGCTATAAATCCGCCTTTAAGAATTCTGACAAATATATCCCCAGTGTAAACCATAAGTCACACATATTTAAATGCACGCACACAGAGATTGCTCCAGATACCTTATTTACTGTAGCATTTGAGAATTATGGAATTATGATCAGTTGAAGTAATATATTGTTGTTAGTTGGTTTGAATTCTTTTACTTGTGTAGCCTGTCAGTGCTCATATCAATGACCAATACTGACATGCAACTACTTGTGGATTCCCAGTATTTCTTTGGATCTGAGTGGCAGTCTCTCACAGGGAAGCAGAAACAGATTGTATGTGGCTCTCTATTTTATGCTTCTAATTGGATACGGGAACTAGTAAGTGTAGAAGCTTATAATGTTGCATTCAGTTTTCTACTGGTTTGTACTTGTAAACTGTGGTTTCTTACTCCTTTAATGTGATGTGTAGCTCAATGCCTTCTGTACACAAATCACCGGAAGATTTGAATTTACAAGTCAGGCTACTAAGGAGGACATAATTGCCAAGCTTTTGAAGCGTGTGAGGAATCTTATGTACGTTACTGTGCCTTTACTCCCTTGGCAACTTATGCAAAATTTTCTAAAAATCTGCTGTCTGCTTTAAATATTAAAAATTGTGAAGTAATTTTGCTTCAAAGTGTCTAACTTACACTTATCATTTTGTCAAGTTTCAAAAATATATGATTGTGAATGTTTATTGCAAATGAGGAAAATTCAAGGGAAAGGGGCATCCTTATAATATCTAGATAGTTTAAGGCATCATTTATGAGGTGCAGGAAACCTAATGGCAGCATTTTATTTTCTTATTCAGTTTTACCGTATTAGTTTTTCTGCTGTTTGTTGTTATTATTATTTTTTTTTACTTTATTTTGTCTATTTATTTATGTTAAGGGTGTGACACCTTTTGCTGTCCTGAAACTGGCTACCCTTGTAATTTAAAGCATTGGTGATCGGCTGGATTGTGGGAAGTTGTTGATGTGGCTCTGAAACACTTGATTGAATAATATCTTTCTAATAGTGGTATTAGAACCTTTAATCCTTGAGCATTGATGGAGACACGTACAATAATGCAGATTTTTGGAAAGCTTATTAAACAATTGTATTGAGAGGTACTCTCTACATCTTCCTGAACTTCATCCATATGCGGATATCAATCAGTCTTCTCTCTTAAACCAACCTCACCATATGAGGCACACTGAAAAGAAACTCGAGCATAAGAAGACACAAGAGGACATCTCTCCAAGCGGCGCGAGGAGAAATAATAAGACCTCAAAAGCATCAACAACATCAGATACTATGGGAAAACTCCGGCAGCCCACATTATTTGATGTCTTGGAGAAAGCGGGAGTTATAACAGGCCAAGAGGTGCCAAATGAGGATTCTTCTGGTTTATCTACAAAGGGAAGGTCATCTGAGTCATCTCAGAAAAATCCCTGTGACTTTAATGAGGCTGCCATTATAGAAATGTCTTCTGTTGCCAAGGCCCTTGAAGCTCAGAGATCTAAATTCAGACCTCTCCTGGTTCAATGTTATTCAGTTTTAGCAATTTCAAAGGTATGGTTGTTAGCCGATTAAATAAGCTGTACTTATCGTATTAGTTGTGATTAAGTTAGAAAATTAATCCTCACTTTTATGCCACTGCATTGTTTAATAAACTTATGGTTACTTGTGGTCACCGTTTGGTATTTAGTGAAGGAAGGTGATTCATATAGCCTAATGCACAAATAGAAATCACAAATTTGATGCTTCTGTAAAGATTTTGTCCTCATATAGTATATATAACTCTGAGTTAATTTGGTCAATTCTTAGGTAGATTTTTTTATTTATTAATAATAATTTATTTTTGTGTACTTTTTTTTCATTGAGATTTTGGCAACAGGCTGTCAGCTTGTACCTTAGAAAGACCTGGTTTTTGTGCTTTGGGTTATAAGAGCAAATAAGATAGTAATACTATGTAAAGTATAAACACTACAGGTTTCACTGATTAAAGTTATTCAATGATTTGGTTTTTTTTTTTTTTTTTAGATAAAAGCTGAACTGATATGCTATACACTTGTACTTAATAATGTGCAGATCTATGTCAAAATATCTGCTTTTGTACTGATCAATTTTTCTGCATGTCAAATCAGTAGCTTATTTACAAGATGTGGATGGTATTTCAATAGAATAATTGTGTAACATTTGTTATTGTGAAATGCAGAGTGAAGCGTCCTGTTGCTCTGATGCTGCAGCTGAGGTACCAGCCTTTCAAAGACTAGTAGTTATTTATTATGAAAAAAAAAACATGCTTGCGAAACTTATTTTCTTTTCTGTGGGTGCTAGTTACCCCTACATCTGTACCTTCTGCGTGATCTGCACAACAAGCTGGAGTACTTCAATCCTGGAAAACAGTTGTGGGGTAAATGCTTGAGTGGTCCAGTTGGGTTCACAAGGATGACATTAGATGAATTCGTGAGCAGAATTGAACCACTCTTTCCAAGTCTTAAGAAACATTTGGATAGTGCAGTTTGGTTACTTAAAGAAGGTGAGATTGTAAAGCACAGTTTGGTGTATAAACAGTAGAAGAATGCCACTTCCTCTTATAATCTTAGAACACGTAACTCTGCAGGTGATGAAACTTGTGAAGAACATTGGAATAATGAATCTACTGCTGCTGGAAATCCAGACATTCCCAATCTTGTACTTTCAAACTACACAGCTTCTACTTCAGTATTCAAAGAAGTACTTCATTGTTTCAGTGCGGTGAAAATCTACTCCTCTCTCTCTCTCTCTCTCTCTCTCTCAGCCTAGCCCAATATCCTATGTACTTGATTTTTAACTTTTGTTAGAAAACTACTAAATGTTCTTATTTTGATTGTAATGACAGATATTAAACCTTCCTGGTCTTCAAACAGACAAGCCAGCTCTCTCACACCTGCTAGAAGCATTTCAGCCCGATAAGATTCCAGATGGTTTTTTTGCAGGGATACAGCCTAACCTTTCTCCTGGGACTGCAGAATATTTATATTTTGGAGCTTATTCATTCTTTGAAGGTGTCTTGGACATAGGTAGATTATTCTATCTTGTTTCCTGGTGGTGCTTTAAGATGCTCATTGATTGTCATACTTTTAATTAATCACCGGTGCATATGGTTCCTGCAGCATGTTCTTTCTCCTTTATGCTGGCTTCAGAGTCACTTTTTACTCTAGAATCGGTTGTAACCTCAGTCCAGAAATTTGTCAGTAAGTTGGAGGGAAATGGTAAAGGCATGCAGTACGGATTTATCCAGGAGGCTGTTCCTACTTTGCGCAGAAAACTTGGTACTTCTGCGGAGAAGATTTTAAGGCATAGATGGGATGATGACAATCTTGATAATGGTTGGAAGAGCAAAGTGAGCTATCTTTGTTTCGAGCTGTTATTTCTTGTATTAATTTAGAAAATGTTTTATTATAGTTTTGTCTTTATACATGGATGCACCATTTCGAGTTTTCTTATGTCTAATTGTCTATAGGGAGAAACAGTACAGAAGATATTGCGTATTTACCTGGATAATAGCGGCTCTACTCCTGATCTGCTGGATGAGCTCTCCTGCTGTATTTTACCCCAGGTAAATGAATTTTATCTTCACTCTGGGACTTGGTTTTTGTTCAAAGTTTCCGTATATATAGTTTTTCTCTATATTTGTGGATTAGAGGGATATTTTTGAATTTATTTTTATCTTTATGAATAAAATGGAATCACATTATTTTAGTCAGTAAAAGGTGCATGTCTTCTGATATTGACAACTTGTCCTCTGTGAATAACTGAATATACTTTTTAAATGTTGTAATTTAGATCATATAAAAACAGTTCAGAATGGAAGTATATGTTTTTAACTTTTTATGTCATTATGCTTGCATCTCAATACCAATAAGACAAACTGTTTGGAAATCGGAACCTTGTTCTCTCCTTCCAGATCACAAATGGAGTACCCTATTTTATGACTCTTTAGATTGTGGATCTGAGAAATCCATATTGAAAAATGGTGTTCCACAGTCTAGACTATGATATCACTGACTTGATTCAATCTTGGACAGATTGTTTATTCATATTGGTGAACCACCAAAACAGTTTGTTGACCAGCCATTAACGTAATGTTCGAATTTGATTTCTGTATTAGGCTTCTTTTGGCAAAGGAAAGGAAGAAGATGATCGTCATGGTTTTCCTTCTCTATCTTCTGGAACATTTGGTGTATGGTACAAGATATTGGTAAGACTATGGTTTTGCTTTATTTATGATGGTTTTCTTGTTGGAGATGTTTACACAAGGTGATATTATGTGCAGCATGAAGAGAATCTTACCGTTCTTAACAAATTGGTGAGTTATAGATTCATTTTTCAAACTTTTCCGAGGATCTCCTACGTTTTAGTCAAAATTCACTAGGTCAAAGAACTAGAAATGATGTTAGTACCTCTCTTAGGTCAAGGAAGCTACTACCCTGAAGCGACCGAGAGCTGGCGCACAACACGAAACTATTGAAAAGCTTCTGATCAAGCTACACCAGTGTGTAAATGTGGTTGTATCACTAGTTAACCTTTGTAAGACTCATGACAAGGTAGATAAATATGATTATGAAGTTCTTAATCATCACTACTGTTGTTTTTGATTGAGTTATTCTAGTTCAGTGTTGTTATGATGGCTCTAGTGCCTTCAGAGTTTAACCTGTTAGTATCGTGTGGTTTAGGTGACCTTGCATGCCATGGCTGTTGGGTATGGTGGGAAGTTCGTTGATTCCTTCCTGAAAGGTATATTCTTGACACTTGTAAGCGTATGATCTGAATGTGAAGTGTATGAGCACTGAAATCATAATGTTTTGCAGTTTTTGACTTCTTACAGTCCCACTTCCAAGTGCACAACGAGCAGATAATCAACTTGGTAAGATCTGTTGAAACAAATAGATGGTTACATGTTGAAGATGGAGTAAAGTTTTATCTCTTATTTGTCCTGAAAGATAATATTTTCCTTTTATGTATTAATTAGGTTTTAGAGCTTCAAAAAGCCACAAGAACAATACAGACCCTATGTTCTGAAGCAAAGGTTAGTCCTAGGTTTCTTATTAAAAATAAATTTTTCTTTTAGGACTAATTATGTTCACAGTTGCAATTTCATTATCATACACTACTTTTTGACTATGCTTTGTTTATTGTTCTGGAAGGGCTTGAGACAAACAAGTATAACCAGAAAAATCCCTGCTACAAAGAGATCTATGGAACGCTTTTTGTTCTGTGTGAAAGCTCTTCTCCACACTGCCCCAAGCGGCCTTACTTTCTGGATGGGTATGTTTTGCATTGATGGCTTTCTTGTGTGCACCTGTGTGTACAGGATAACTATATAATCTTACAGAAACTATTTAGAGTACAGAGACTAATAAAACAATCTCACACCTTTTGCACTCAAACAATTTGCCCTGTTCAATGTCAGTGAGTCCTGTGTACAGGTCTCTTCTCATGTCATGCTTTGTCTGTATACTTTTCTAAGTGAAGTGTGTGTATATTCATTGCTACTCCAACAGGAAATTTGAAGCATAAAAATTTGACGGGTGAGGTCGTGAGTTCCCAAGTATATGCGGGTCATGATAACGAGAACAGTGCTGATGAGGAGCCAGATGAAGCTGTTGATGAATATCCACCGGAGAGTGTTGCGGTTGAAGAGGACACAGAGACATTGACCGAATGAAAGTGCTTGGTATCAAAAGCGCTTTGAACGCATCAAAAAAACTCGTGAGTTTTACTTAAATTAATAAACCTTGCAAGACTTGTATTATTCGAGAATATAGTGCTCTGAATGTTTCACAATAAAGTCCATATCTTACAAGACGAATTAACTGAACTAGAAAATGTAGAGCTAATCTTTTATTAGTGTATCACCAGTTGTGCAATGATTGGTTTAAAACTTTATATGTTGATTACTAATAATTTTTATAGTTTTGCAGGACCTCCTTTGTAGAGAGTAACATATATTGAATGGAGTAAGTAACACATGCTGATCAACTTGTAGCCAGAAATGGTGATAAAAGGGAAGGGCAACAAATGGTACTCATTGAAGCTTTTAACCATGAAAATCGTAGCTTTATGACTAGGTCACTAGGTGGACTAATTGTAAATTATATCTATACATTTTATTTAATAGAATTTGACAAGTAATATTGTAAATGTGATTCTATTATGAGATTGACTTTAGTTATTTAGGTGCAGTCATGCATCAAGTGTTGGTGCATGTGTCTTGCACATTATACCTGTAATTTAAATTAAATGAAATCATAATGGATAAAAAAGTAAATGGTTAAAAAAATATATATATTTAGATCATGAAATGTAATGAATGATTATTCAACTCAGTTGCATATATGTCAAATTCTTACTTGACTAGGAAAACATTAACATGTAAGTGGAAAAAAAAAAAAAACTGATCAATGTTTTTGAGTTCCATTAATTGAAATACCATTTTGAAAATATACTTGACCAATAGTGAGTTCATGACATGAAAGAATTTGAAGAAAAATACAGATTTACATGGCTTGACATATTTGAACATCCCATGAAATCACCTTGAATTCCATGGTTTGACATAATCACATGTGCCGTGATCCTAGCTAGTATTCATGGAGCATGATTTTCAAAATATGCTTAAACTTGCGGAACATAGAAATATTAAACGAATTTTTTTTTACACTTTTCAACTTTTTTTTTTTTAATCAAACAAGGAATTCATTCATCTCAATAAAGAACTACATCAAGGAGTATATAGTAAAAAAAAATCAAATAGTATTTTATCGATTGGAACACAATCTAAGGATCATGTTTTATCAATGGTGAGATTAAAAAATACGACAATTTGAATGAAAATTGGGCTTTGCATGGTTTGCTACGTCGACAGGTGTTATGGGGGCACTCGTAAAATGTAATGGCATGTTGAAACATGTAAAATCTTGTTAACACTTTTTTTCTTGAAATTATTTTGTACCATAAACTCTTTATTCCTAAACCATGATTTTTAAAACATGTTCCAATTAATAGAACACTGAAACTTTGTATGAATTTACTTTTATGATTTTTTTTTAATTTAAAAATTATATAAAAAGGGTTGTGATTTTTTAGTTCTGTCAATTCGAAAAGTGTTTAAAAATTATTATTTGATTTTTAGGGTTATGATTTTCGTGGGCTATAGTCCCCACAATTTTGGGTGAAAATCAAGGTCTTTGAGAAACTCTTTTTTTATTTTTTGAGAAATTTATAGATCCACAATTGGGACATGAATTGTAATTAATTTATAGTTTTGATCTCACCTTACAAATAAATAAAAATATTTGTAATAAATGTTATAAATTATGATTAGAGGTTAAAAGGTATACAGTTAGAGCCTTAGGATGATATGAATGGCTAAGATGATGTCATTTAAAATGAAACATTCATATCTATATATATATATATATATGTGTGTGTGTGTGTGTGTGTGTGTATCAGGTGCATTACAGATCTATTATACCATACAAAACCAAATATTGATTGATTCCACAGTATAGTTCTACGTTCACATAATTATAATTGAGAAACTCCGTACATTTTGTCGAAATACAGGATCAAATTAAATTTCCATAATGTTGTTAATCAACGGGTACGATCGAGTAGTGTTTTTATTTGATTATATCGGTTACGTACACTTACGATAATGATGTGAAGTGTTTGAGTTACCCTGTCCGGTAAGGAGATTTGTCTGAGGGGAAATGAATGCGAGGTTGTGGTGTAGTCTCACCATTACTGGCATCATGGATCTACCACAAAGAACAAAGATAAATTTTATTACTCAAAAAGAAAAAAGAAAAAAAAAAAGGAGATTAATAGAGATGTTGTAACTATTTATTAAGTCTAGTCCTAATTAACCTGATGGTTTGGTCGGATTTCTGAGAGCTTCACAGCTGTGTGGGCAGCAGCACCAGCTAAAGCACCAAGTGTTGGGGCAACCAAGTAGATCCACAGTGACTTATAATGTCCTGCAGCCACTGCCGGCCCCAAAGTCCGGACCGGATTCATTGAAGCGCCGGTTGTTTGCCTGCCAAGTACGTTTGTACATATAATTTCATTTACAACACTACAAGGTTTAGATTATGCTAATTTATTTTCTATGCACTATTAGCACAATACTGCAAAAAAGATTTAAGCACTCACCCTGCTATAAGAATGTCGAGCAATACTGTAGCTCCAATTGCTAAACCTGCCAACTCCCCTACCTGTCAACCATATATAAGAAAGAATATCAAACCCTAGCTACTAATTAGAGAGCTCGAGAAATTTAATTGATAATTTGCAGTCATATACTACATACCGCACGGGTATCTGTGGCAACAGAAATGATGACAAACATGAGGTTGAAAGTGACAATGAACTCGAGTGCAAAAGCTTGGCCATTGCCTACTGAAGGAACTGTAACTCCACCGTTCATAAATGGATGAAAAACACCCTTGAGAGCAAAACTTGCAGAGATGGACGCCAGAACCTGCGCTATTATGTAGAGGGGAACTTGGGACCATGGGAAGTGTTGAAACGCTGCAAATGCGATAGTGACTGATGGGTTTAGGTGTGCTCCGGAGATGTGGCCGATGGACAAAACCACTACCATCACTGCTAGCCCTGCACATGTTGCGTTGCCTAGCAGTGTCTCCGCGCCATCGTACTTTTGGTTCACGATAGGTGCTGCTGCTGCCGCAAATATCATAATGAAGGTCCCAACAAACTCCGCTCCAACCTGTATATACATGCGATTCGATGCTATTAGTGATGATCATCAAGCCTTGTAATTATATATATATTTTTTTGAGTATTGCCACAGGGGCGAAGTAATATATTCATCACAAGCTAGAATAGGCCGTTACATACCCTTCCGCTGTCATTTAAGAACATAGACAGACAAGAAGCTAGTGGTAGTACCCACAAGTGGTACGTACATATAGTCCTACTCATTATACATTCAATACGTAGAACCAGCGGATATCCTCCTTCGGTACTACTCCAGAGACGCTAGAGAGACATTCGGTGCACATCAGTGCTTAGGTTCCTAAATACAAGGAATTTATTGTAAAAGACAAACTAAAACATAGGAAAGACTAAGGGAAAACCCTAGCCCAAAATAGAAGGCTAAAGCATCCAAAGGAATAGCCCAAACTCCAGAGCCCATCAAGCTGGACTGGCCCCAGCCCATCACCCTCGACGACATGTCGTACGCCACAAGCTCAGCCCTCCTGACGACATGTCACACTCCACAAGCCCAGCAGCACAATTAATTCGACCCGCTCAGCCACGACCCGTGCCGCTCCGATCTACGCCACCGCAAACCGCCATGCCGCACGTCGCCACAGCTCACCCCTGAATCATGCCGCCATAACTCGCGCCGACCTGAATCACGCCATCCGGAATCCCACTGGTTTTGATCAGCACACCCACGCCACTGGTTGAGATACAGCCAGAAACAAGCCAAGCCCGTCCAGAAACATCCGAAGCGCAACCATCCATGAAACAACTTCGGGCCAAATCGGCTCAGATACCCATCAGGCAGCAAACCCAAGATGACGGCAAGGCCGGAGCCAGCATCGGTCGGGGCGCCGCTGGACGAGATTGAATAGTGAAGCGGAAAAAGACCGGTCTTAGGGTTTTTTGAGAGAGTTTAGACTTTGTGTGATTTTTTAACTTTGCCTTGTAATTATATATAATACCATCAGCCTCTCCAACAACTGCCAATTGATTTCAGTATGTATATACATGCAGGTCCTTGCTATTAGTAGTGATTCTTAAGGCATATGTTAACATTAATTTATAGCATCATAATTCACGGGCAACTGTATATTCGTTCCAATAAATTCGGTATGTTTAGAGGTTATATGTACCTTACGGATAAAAGTGGCATCGAGCACAAGGAAGCTCTTCAAGCTTCTGCTTCCTGGCATTAAGACTAGCTAACTTATCTAACAAGAAGAAAAGAAGAGTACTACTACATGAAGGGAGAGAAGAGAACTAGTACTATTGCTAGGGATTCTGTTTGAATAAAAGTTAATGGTGTCCATGAAGCATCATATGCATGATGAGTTCTTTGCAATTTGCATTAATTTGTATAACCCTTCAAAGTCAAAGGGATCGAGCCCCTATCATCATGTATATAATAATCATAGGTAATGCTCATCTCCGTGTAGTGGTTGGCAAACATAAAATTCTTGAAGTGATATTGCGAATAAAAGAACTGTATATATGGCTCAAAGTCAATGCCTTTTGAGAGGTTTCTTTCAAGGGATGTCTCTTTCAGCTTCTCAAGTTACACACCGATGTTGTTTTCAACTTATAATTTATAGAAAAACAATATCTATGAAGTTTTTTCTCAAAATTAAATGTATTGAACATTACAGGATTTTTTTTTACCCTATATACATATATATCTAATATTACTGGACAATTTGTACGTCTTTGTTCCACACAATTCCCAGCTAACACCAACATGAACAAGAAACGACTACTCTCTCTACGTACGTACTGCAATATTATTCTACATTGAAGTAGTCGAGAGATTTTCAAAAGTACAATTTCAATATCTCTTACATCCATCGCTAGCATGCAATACGGCCAGGTCATCTGTACATATACTAACAGTACATAAATTCATCCAAAGTCAACACCTAGAACTAGTTGGATTTTCTATATGATCGTGAACATGTAGTGCAGCACACGCGCGCTAGCTAGAACTAGATAATAAATTCATCAATAATTAAGATAATTTTTTTTAAATAATTAAGTAATGTCAACTCTTGGTTTTGAGACGTTTCAATCACTTCATACATACATAACCACGCCCGGCTGCAGGCACCAATTCACATGTGAAGTTGTGCTCGCTACTAAATCTCCTGATCAAGGTTGAACATTGAAGGTGAAGATCGACCAATGGCCGAAGCGAAAAGGTGAGATTGATCGATGATCTTATTTGAATTCTGTCAAGTCACTCAACTGGTAGTTTTGAAAGTTCGGTTTAATTTTTTCAAGCCCGTCAAAATTACCCATATCTGAAATATGATGATTTTCTCTGGTCATTAACTTTGTAGGGGTGAAGATGTTACGAGCGTTGATGTATTTACTGCAAAAGGTCTGCTCAGCACCGGTCACCTGTATCTGGATGTCAGGTACATATACGAACTGATTAATCTGTGCGGATATGTCTCAAATTAACCGCGGTTGTGTAGCTAGCTTAATGATTGCAGTAATTAACGAATTAATTAGATCGATCAGTTCAATAAATTAAATTCTATCACTGAATGTATAGGACGAATGAGGAGTTCAACACGAGCCACGTTGAAAATGCCTTCAATGTTCCTTACATGTTCAAGACCCAAGAAGGTACTCTAATTTTTCAAACAGATCCCCCAATATGAATTTTAATCCGACTAAAACCAAATCATATTTTATTTTTTGGTCATGAATAACCATGCAGGTAAAGTGAAAAATCCTGAATTTCTCACCCATATTTCCTCAATGCTCAAGAAACAGGATCACTTAGTCGTGGTAATTAATCAATTGTTAAATCTAAATTATTTATGGTTCTTTTTCCTTCTTCTTGATTGATTCTGATTGAGTCTAGATTTTTCACGATATATATATTGTAGGGTTGCAACAGCGGAGGCAGATCACTTAAAGCTTGTGTAGATCTTCTTAATGCAGTAAGTTTCTCAGTTCACCACTATGCAGGTTATCTAGAAATTCTGTAAATAACTAGTCTATATAATGGAGAAATTGAGTTAATTAATGTATTTAAGACAAAAAAAAAAATGCAGGGTTTCGAGCATGTCACTAACATGGAAGGGGGCTACTCTTCATGGGTGGACAGTGGACTTGCTGCTGACAAAGACAAACCATCTGGTGAATTAAAAGTCGCTTGCAAGTTCCGCCCTTGAAATTATTATGTAATGAAATTGTCATGTATGTTATGCACCTCCTTATGGCGTTAAATTTATTCTGTGGAAATTAGCTAATCGAGTATTCCAGCAAGTATAGGTTG
Source organism: Rosa rugosa (assembly GCF_958449725.1). Lineage (NCBI taxonomy): Eukaryota > Viridiplantae > Streptophyta > Magnoliopsida > Rosales > Rosaceae > Rosa > Rosa rugosa. The sequence goes on along the minus strand of NC_084820.1, from coordinate 60,067,416 downwards.
GTGGTGTGCTTTAAATTTGATCAAGAAACAATCGAGTATTCCAAATAACAGAGCAATCGTAATTGGATGATTTGTATATCTGCAATTTCATGCTATATGCTTAAATACTTGTTGAAGAAATCCATTCAAATAAATCATGTATGGTTGATCAACTGTATATAGAAATCCAAACACCATGTCAGAATGATTTCCTGATAAGCCAAGCCCAAAATATATATAACTACAATTGACATGCATCGATCTAAATCTAATTATGTGCAATCAAAGATGGTACAGAGCGAGAATAAAGACGAACTAATTAGCAAGAGTATGCAACCAAACATGCATGTTGTATTCTGAAATCTGAAGGCGAGTTCAGTAAGGTGTTTTGTGGAGATTACAAACCAACAGGAACTAGAGAAGCTTAATGTAAATGAGTAAATCAAACTCAAGATACAATTTATAAGGTAGAGAAAAATAGCAAATCATTTAACCAATTAATGATTCCAATCTCAGGGTCTTTCCTTTGAGGCTATTTAAGTATATTCCTCATTTTTTGTTATTTGTTTGGTTTTTTTTTTTCCCGCCCCTAGCGCTCTGCTAGGGTTTGTGGAGCGGTGCGTCTCTTGGTCGTCGCATCCTAAACCTACTCCATTCATGGAGATATTTTCAGGCTTCGGTCTCTGTGTGTTGGCTTTTGCTGTTCTCGATGGCAGAGCGTGGGTTGAGGAGAGTTTTGGCGTTGGTGTGGTCGTGATGGCGAGCCAAAAGACTTTTGGATCGGCGAAGGAAGGCGGCGGTGGTTGTTGGAAGGAGTGGGATCCGGGTAGAGGGTTGAATCTGTTCCCTTTCTCTCACGGTGGTCTTAGCGGGTCGAATCATCCCTGCGATGATGGCACGTACGATGAGTAGACTGTGGTCGAGAAGATTAGGCTCATTCTTTCTCCGATCGGATCTTCCGAGACCGCTGCAACTGGTTTGTGGGTTGGTGGTTGGTGGGGATTTCGTTGGCTTCAAGGCAAGCAGTGACCTCCTGCGTAGGAGCAGTGGGCGTGGGGGTGTAGGCGACTGTTCATCCTATGGTGGAGCGGCGGTGCTCTGGTGCGCAGGTGTTGGAAAGTTTGCTTGCTGCGTTGACCTAAATTCTAGGATAAGACCTCATTGGGCTTGGGCTCAAGTTTGTCATCTGGACTTGGGCCTTAGTCTGATTGGGTGGTATGGAAGGGAGGAAGTTGGACTCACCAAGTTTTGGATCCGGATTTGGGATCCAGGAGGTTTTTCGATAAAAATTTGGGATCCGGGATGGCTTTTGTTTCGGTATCTACCTTTGTCTTATTTTTGGGATCAATACCTGCGAGGAACTGCAGGGATTATTGGTCTGAGGTTGTCAGCGAGTCTACTAACGGATTATGCGGAAAAATTTTATTGTCAGTTTCTGATTAGTTTACTCCCCCCTGAGCTTCACTCAATAGGTGGAGTGATATTGCGTTTAGCAATGTCTCTTTTTGACGGCCCCACATGGACGGGTCACTGTGTAAAATTACTTCTTCCATATTGAATAAAAATGTCTGACCTCTTTCAACTCAAAAAAAAAAAAAGTATATTCCTCTCAAAAACCAACAAAATGCAATTACATATCTGAATGTAAGTATCTAGAATTTTGCAAAATAATTCTGCGATTATGTGATCTGGAAGTTGGAGAATGAGGTACGTTTTGGATTCTTCATATGGATGGATGAAATGCAGCGTCTGGTTGCTGTTTGGCTACAAGCGAGGGTTTGAAGAGGCCCGGATCAGTCTCTTTATTTGGACAATGTCTCACATTTGTTCTTCCCAAGTTGTATTTTAATATTCTTTTAAAAAAACAGTTGTACTTAAATAGGATTTCCAATAAGTCTATATTTTCTCATTTTTATTCTCCAAAGTAACTTTTTTTTCTTCTTTTTTTTTTTCAGTTTTTTTTTTTACTGTTCCCCCCATCTCTCTCTCTCTCTCTAAGATTCTAAGCTCGTCCCTGACCTCGAGTCCATCCACATCGACGGCGATCCATCCTCTGGTCATAAAAAAAGGCGGCAACGACAATTAGAACTGCTCACTTTCAAGAACAAAAGAGAACCATTACCAAGAACAACCCTAATCCATTCAGATAAGTCATATATGGATCGTGTCGATTGGGGTATATAGGGTTTCATCAGTGCTTCTCCAAATATTAAAGCCCACAGTCAAAACCATTGCCTACCCTTTATAAGATCGAGAAACGGGACTTTATAGACATTACTAGTTTACTACATTACAGATGGGACTAAAGCCGAACCTAGAAACATGGAATTCGATGCTATATATCGAGATTAGTAGATCTTGGAAGAAGCAAAGACTCGCAAGTAATGGGATTGGATACAAGAAATTTCTTCTATGCACCAGTAGTGCAAGTGACACAATATTTATTATGTGATCTCAATCCTTGATATTTCTAGTCAACTTTTTTTAATAACCGGCCAAAAAAGTGTCATTGATGTTATTTAGCTATCAATGCATGTTGGTGCAAGTTCACGTCGGTACTCTGAATCTCTTCCCTTGAATAAATCATCCAAGCAGACGAGCCCGTTGCAAGAAGCCAAGAACCTACAACTTCTACGCAAAAATTGAGCTTTTGATATTCTGGACAAGGCTTCACTGCCACGTGATGTGGACTCCTCAAGAAGTAAATTATTACTTGTGGATATGGTACTACTCAAGTACAGAGTACTCATCACCACAAGTTTTACAGTTTTACTGTAGCTATATTGTAAAATCAACTAGGTGATAATGGTTAGAGCACGGTAGAGTCAATAGGGTGAAAATGGACTATAAGTTAACGCCCAAGGGTGATATGTGAGGTTGATTACAAAAAAAGGAGGTAAGAAATTGGACATAACAATATAGTATTCGCATCCTCGTTTATATTTGTACAAGACTTGTCAATAGTATTATAATATAGAGAAAATTTTACAAATAGTACCCCAATTAAAAGCCATTCATCACTTTGGTACATCAATTTCAAAAATTATCAGATTGGTACCCTAATATTTAGATCCGCCACAATTTTCATACATTCCGTCTGTAACAGTGTTAAATCTGTAGAAAATTACACACAAGTGATCTTTTGAAACTTTATTTAGTGATAAAGCCACTTAATTTTTTTTGTATACATAAGGCCACTTGCTTTCCCAAATTAATTCATTCCTGACAATTTTACCCTCCCACTTAAGAAACCCAATTCCATCAGCCTTACGCCATACATCGATGAGAAATCTCTCTCTCTCTCTCTTCTCCCACCCCCGATCACAGTCTCTCTCTCTCTCTCTCTCTCCAACCACAGATATTCATGTCTTTTGGTCTCCGCCTCCAATTCCGGCGACCACCGGCAAGAAGCTCTCTCTCACCCCCCCTCTCTCCTCGATCACAGATCACGTCTTGGTCTCTTCCTTCAATTCCGGAGACCACCGACACGGTGCTTTCTTTCTCACACTCTCTCCTCGATCACAGATCTTCACGGCGCCGGCGTGATGGTGCTAGTCCACTCTAATTCCACCACCCTATGTCAGTTGATGACTAAGAGGACGCAGCTCCGGCGACCAAAATTGGATTTTGGAATTCGAAAGATCCGGCGGAAAGAGGACCTTGCTCCAACGTTTTTGTTCGATCTGATTCTCTTCTATCTTCGTCAAGTTCATATCTGAGAGATTTTGAGCAAATTTTAAATTTGAATTCCCCTGAATTTCAGGTCGTGCAGAAGACGATGGCGACGAAGAAGCTCCGATTGGAGCTACCTCAGTAGAGGCGAACTCTGATCTCTCTGATTCCCTACTCTACTCATATCTCTCTGTTCAGAAAGCTGCAAGAGGTGCTTTCACTCAATTCCGGTGTGCAATTGAGAGTTTATGCTTGTCTACACCGAGGACTTCTCTTGCACCATTGCTTTGTAATCTGCAAGTACAGTACCATTTCAAAACATTTTGAGCAATTGAGAGTTTATAATATGATGCTACTGTAAACTTAATTTGGAGTGTTATCAGACCTTTTAAATGTTTTGAATGAAATTGGATCTTAATTTTATGCGGTATTGTTCAATTTTGATGCTATGGTATTCGTGTTTGTGTTAATTTGTTAGTTTGATATTTGGATTCAAATTTTGAGCCAAGACATGACTTAATCAAAGAATACACCTTGAACCTGTGATGTTATTTTCTTAGTTAGTAGGTGTTATGGAGTGTGGCATGTGAATATCTATTGACTGGTTTGTTCTTGATTTCGGACGATTTGGCAAAATTTATGCCCAATTGGAGTTGCGTTTGGTTACAATGGATGGTTGTGATTCAAGCATTTGATATTGTAAATTTATAGTTGTTTTGATGTTTTGAAGTAGCTTTCGTATTGATGGGTAATGGTTTTCTCAGACGTTGGGAGTAACTTTGTAAGTCTATGGTAATAGTTTTCTCAATCTTCGGGAGTAATTTTTGTTCAGTTTGGTAGTACCTTTTCGTGCTGGTGAGAGTAGATTTTGGCATTGATTATAGTAGCTTTTATTATTGATGACAGTAGCAATTTGGTGTTGGTGACAGTAGTTTTTCTTGTTGGTGAGCGTAGCTTTTGCTGTCAGTGAAAGTAGCTTTTGTTGTTTGTGACAGTAACTTTTGGTGTGGGTGGCAGTAGCTTTTGTGATCTCGCCGGAGACTTCACCGAAGTAGATTTTGTTATTGGTAAGAGTAGCTTTTGGTGTTAGTGTCAGTAGCTTTTGTTATCTCGCTGGAACTCACCGGAGTAGCTTTTGTTGTTGGTGAGAGTAGATTTTAGTGTTGGTTACAGTAGCTTTTGTTACTTCGCTTGAAAACTCATCGGAGTAACTTTTGTTGTTGGTGAGAGTAGATTTTGGTGTTGGGGATAGTAGATTTTGGTGTTGGGAGTAGTTGTTGGTGAGGATAGTAACTTTTGATTTTGGTGAGCGTAGCTTTTGTTCGTGACAATAGCTTTTGTTACTGGTGATAGTAACTTTTATGATCTCGCCGGAGGTCGCTTGAAATCTTATCAGAGTAGCTTTTGTTGCTAGTGACAATAGCTTTTATGGTCGCCGGAAACCTTGCCGGAAGTCGACAGAGACCCTCGTCGGAAGTTGCCGGAGGTCGGCAGGAGACCTTGTCGGAAGTCGCCGGAGGTCGGCTGGAGACCCTTGCCGGAAGTCGGCCGGAAACCTCGCCGGAGAGAAGAGAGAGAATGATTGTTGACTTTTTATTCTAGTGGCATTTACGTAAATATGTTAGTTTTTATATCTAAAATTTAACACAATTTTTAATCAAGTGGCCTTATGAGGGAAAAAGATATTTGGTGGCCCTATGACAAAAAAAAACATTCAAAAATGGCCTTATATGTAATTGGCCCTTAAATCTAGGGTGGTGCTATTCACACACTCTTTTTTTTTTTTGATCAGTTAAAAAACTTTCATTGATAACAAATGGTCAATACAACCTTCGGGGTTAAGGTGGCCTCGCTAAAAACCCTGCAAGATCAGAGCAAGTAAAAAAGAGCACCACCCCCCATATCATCAATTTCAACATTCATCTAAAATGATATCAGTAAGCCAAGGTGGCCCTGCTTCCTGCCAGAGTCTATCTTCGTCAGCCATCAAGGCATGCTTTGCCATCTTGTGTGCAGCAATATTGCCTTCTCTATTCACACACTCATTTTCTCTATTCACACACCCTCTCAATTTTTCTATTATTTTAATTCAATTTATTTTTTACAAAGTATCCTAACTACCCTCCCATGCAATTCTAATTATTTTTCTTTTTTCTTTTTTTCTACCCACAGACGAGGACTTCAAAACCCTTATTTTGCAAGTCAATTTGTGTTCAAGTTTTTCCTTACTTCCCAAACTCCAAACTGCATGAAATTTTAGCATGCTCTACCTTAATGTGTTTACTTTGATTCTGGAAAATTTCAAGTTCATTGCTGCACAAATGAATTTTTAGTAAATCTCCAAAGCTGAACTGTTCTTGCCTTAAGGTTCCACTTTAAATTGTGCTAAATTTGGTCTTATTCTAAATTTCTGTTGCTTGAGAACCCCTTAAGTCATACCCCAGGTTTGGGGTGTGACAAATTGGTATAAAATTTCCTAATTTCTCTTTACATTTAGCATGAACAAGTTAAGTTTTGAGTGATGAGGAAGTAATCAAGGAAATTGAGTGTTTTGTCTTATTTATTTTTGCAGGGCAATTAAAATATTTACTGAAATGAGGAGCACCTTTGTTGCTTCCTGAATGTTGATGATTTTAATGAGGTAAATTATTTTTCTAGGTCATTAGCTAATGTTCTTAAATCTTATGTAGGGTTGATGATTCAAATTTTTTGCTTACATCAGAATTTTCACCATGATCTTTAGATTTTGCATGAAGAAGTTAAGTTTTGAGTGATGAGGAAGTGATCAAGAAAGTTTCTGTGACGTACTACTAATATCCATTATAAAACTTTGCATTGACTAATATTGTGCTCTTTCTGTTTATGTTTTGTTGCAGATTCGTAATGCCATTACGTAACAACAATCTTTTGTCTGAAGTGCTATTATATTTTCTTTGGATGCTATTTTGCAACATTTTTGAGATATTATTGCAACATTTTTCATCCTAATGTTGAACTTTTATTTATGGGTGAGTGTTCTTTCAATACAGTTATCTAAAATACATTATATTAAGAGTTTCATACCATTGATTATGCGTGTGTCTGCATTTGTCTAGCCCCTCATGTAAGTCTTGTTCAATTAATTTTGAACTATACTCCAATTTTTTTTTTTCATACCTAGAAATTTTCCAAATTTGCAGACTACGTCTGAAAATGGCTTATTGCCAATCAATAAGAGACGAGAAACTTTAATAAGCTAGGTGCAATATTGGAACCCCAGACAACAAAGGAGTAAAGCATGCGTCTTACCCCTTGTAACGTCCCGAACCTGAATTTACCGGTTTACTAGTCATTCGGACAGTAAACGACACTTACTGTCACTTTTTACTTTGTTTCGATACTTTTAGTGGCCCTAAAAATTGACTTTTTGTTTGGGTCAAAATTTGAGAAAATGTTCTTCATGAAAGTTGTAGAGGAAGTTAAACCGAGCGCGTGCATATGTGGTATGTAAAAATCGGAGCTCGTATGCGAAAGTTATAAGCGAAATAGTAAAGTTACTGTTTACGGTTACTGTTCATGGTAAGTTTCTATAAATAGCCGAGTTACTGTGGTAAGTTTCCATTTTTGGAAACTTACCGGCTTTTCTCTCTCTTCTCCCCCGACCTTTTCTTCCTCTTCGGCCCGATTCTTCCTCCTCCGATTTCTTCCTCCTCCGGCCGACCCACGATGGAATCCGGACATCAGCTGGCTCGCCTCTTCACTCTGGTCACGCCTGGGGTGGTGTTTTGCTGTGGCTCGACCGGTGGAGCTCGGAATTGAGCTGTGAAGGTTACTGTAGCAGATCGGAACTTTCATCGATTTCCGACGATTCCGGCCGTTTCCGGCCACGAAATTGGCATCGAAGGTTTGGTTTTTAACATAGATCATTTCCCCTAAGGTCTTTCATTTCAATTTGCAGTGTAGAGGTCGAATTAACGATTTGCAATTTCTAGGGTTCTTGGAATTTCTGGAAATTTTTCATCGGCCGAATTGGAGCTCTTTCAGGTAAAATTGGATTACGTTGTAGTTGAGAAAGAGATTAGGCTTGTTGAGTAGGTGGTGCTGCCAAAATTTGGTGGCCATCGGAGGTGGTAGCCGCCGGCGCGTGGGCCCCACTCGCCGCCACTGTGGGTGGCGCGTGGTGGCGCGTAAGGCTGACATTTAATTCCAATTTTTAGCCCATTAAATCCTATAATTTGAGTAGAGCTTGTATGTGAAGTTTGGTGAATTTTGGAGGGGTTTGGAATTATTTGTGAATTTCCGAAGTTTGAAGTTTTGTGATGGAATTATGGGAAATCCGGCCGTTGGATTTCCCTCGTTTTCATTGTGGAATGTGTAGATTGAGGAATTGGTGTTGTGGAAGAGATTTGGGTGGAATTTGAGAAGTATTGGAGATAGAGATTTTCGGGTTTCGTTTAGGTTCGTATTTATTTTATTCGAATTGTCGTTTATGGAAGTGTACTTGTGTACAGGACGATATATTGAGCTACCGCTTGACGAAGGAACTCGTTTGCGTGGTCGCCCATTAGTACAGTGAGTGGACTTTTGTTTTCAAATAAGTGATGCATGCATTTATTTATTAAAGTATGCTTTATTTAATTAACATATTATTTTCCGAGCATATGAATTGATTTTGGAATTTGATTTCGATTTATCTCGTGGATTTGCTTTCAATAATGATTTTCATGAAGTAATTATGATTTATACCGGTTGTGAATTTCGGTTATTAATTTGTTATGCTCGGATTCAAATTTATAATTGATGTTGAATTTCGACGAATTATTTTTCCGAGATGATTTCCGGGATTAATTATATTTCTATTCGTTGTTTTGAGATTTCTGGAAAGCTTTTCGAAATGGGATTTCGATGCAGTTATTTCTTATTTATTTATCGATTTACGGTTTTGGCATTGGGAATGCGTCATTGATGATTCTGGATTCAGTTTTGTTTCGGAACTGCGATTTATAATTGATCTAATTATTTTCTTAGCGTGTGGGACACGCTGTCGATTTATACGACGTTTTACGAGAATTTCCGGGTACGGTTGGGAATCGTACCCGTGTTTTTCTTTATTCGTGGGACATGGGGAAGCCTTAAGGATTTATTGGATTTTATTAGTTTTTACCCGCCATACCTGGGTCGTCATATTTATTGCTAGCTAGCCTATTAGTACTCCTCCCTGCTTACTATGTGTTTGTGGGTGAGTAAGAGCAGAGCATGGGATGCTCCAGAGTGTGGGACACTCCGACCCGAGCCTGGGAGGCTCCCTTCTTTCGTATGGTGAAACTTCTTATTCCCCATATTTTATCGTTGCTTGACTAGCGGGGCTAGTCCGATTTTCACTGTAGCCAGCGGGGCTGGTCTTATCTTTTTGAGAAACGAGATTTCGGTTTTACGATATAGTTTTCGAATGTCGTGACTAGCGAGGCTAGTCGATTTATCGTTTTGGAATTCTTGGATTTAAAGCTAAATGTGTTTTTCTAATTGTTGCATGCATCGGTTTTTATTGAAATAAATGTGGGAAAGTATGAAATCCTTTTTCTTTTAAATTGTTTATTTTTGTCCACTCACGCTAACGTTTTTCGTCTACTTTCCCCCGGGCCTTTCGGTTTCTAATGCCCAGTTTGCAGGCGCTATTAGTTGAGGTCGGGCGTACATGGATCGAGGCATAGTTGACGAATAGCTTCCGCACTTCTTTGTTTGGCTCTGATCTATTGTGGGTTACTATTTTGGGTAGTCCACTTTAGGGGTGACTCGACCAGTTCTCGGTAGAGTTATCTCTAAGGTGGGCCCCGCAGGGCCACCTCGGATTTCAGGGTGAAATTCGGGGTGGGTCCTGTCAATCTCCTACTCGTATGAGGACATACTTTGCAATTTAGATGATAATTGATTCATGATTGACTTGCCAAATAGAAAAAAGAAAAAAAAAATAATCAGAATTCCAAGGGAGGGTAATTTTTAAAAATAAATTGAATTAAAGTAATAGAAAAATAAAAGGGATGTGTAAATAGAGAAAATTGGTCTGTGAATAGCACCACCCTAAATCTATTACCACACAAACTATTTTATGGGCAATCTTGTCTTTTCATTTTCTCAAATATTTATTTTCCTCTTCTTCCCCTCCTAATCACAAATTCACACATATAACTTGTACCAGCGAGTCAAAGAGTCAAACAAGAAAATATATACACATGTAATCCATTCCAGCAAACATATCATGGTTGTACCTGCATGTACATTTGCAAGCATAATTAGCTATAATGAGCTACGCTCATTATACCGCTAGAAGTATCAACTCCCACCGAAGTAATGTCCTACGGATAGACCGCCAGGCGGGCTACGGCCTGAGCGCAGGGTCGTCCCCATATCACCGCCAACGCACCGCCACGCGCTGCTCCAAGACGGCGTCAGAAGCTACTGAAACTAAGAACTGAAGCACATCAGTCCCACATCGAAAACAGAGAGAAGATCAGACCTCTTCTCACCTATAAATAGGTCCTCTCTTCTCTCTTCATTAATTACGCATTCTACTACTCATTTATTGTTATGCTGCCTATATGCATGGACTGACTTAGGCATCGGAGAAGTGAAGACCGCCCAACGCGGTCTCCCTCTGACGCCCTGTCTCTCATTTGACAGCTAGTGAAGATCATCAAGTGCACAGAGTAGCGGTCCGCCCAACGGACCTGTGTTAAACGAAGGTTTGGCTACCGCCAGACTTTGAGCATTAACATTGGCGCCGTCTGTGGGAACCCTTGAAAAAAAGGTCATCCCATCACAACTACCATGACTAGCGGTAGCAGGGGAAACGCTGAGGAGCAGGCAGACCAATCCGCCATCCCCCAACCCTCCAATCCAGCGGTAGGTGTTAACCGCGCACTATTCAACACCCCAGCCAACCCCGGCGGTGAGGCAAATCCAAGCAGCAGCCGCCCGCCAGGCCAGGACCTCGCCGCCATGTACGAGCTGGCACTGGCAGACCTTCACAAGGCAAATAGAGAGCGTGAAGAGGAGCGCAGAGAGAAGACTGAGGCCCAAAAACAGGTGGCTACGCTGATGTCACGTTTTGATGACCTGAAAAGGACGTTGGAAAGAACCGCCAATCCAGCGCAGAGCGAGCATTCGCACAGCACAAGGCGTAGTCAGCCCAACACTGGCACATTAGCACCAGGACCAGTCATACAGATGCAGGTTCCGCTGGACCCACCTGAACTATTGGGGATGGGACCACCACCCGTCCCCCAGCTAATGTTAGAGCAGGAGGCGGAGTCAGTGCCGCGCACCAACCGCTCGGAGGCTAGGGCAGGAACTGAGGGCAATCCGCCGGCGCCAAGGCGTAGGCAGGCCCAGCGGAGTACATATGCCGGATCCGCCGGCGACGCAACAGCCCAAATTCTGGAGAGGATACAACAGTTGGAACAGAGGTTGGTCCGGGCGGAGTCGAGTGCCCCGGCGCCAACTCAAAGTCCACTTTTCACGTCCAGACCAGGGCCCTTCACCGCTGCAATTCTGCAAGCTATCAGACCGGCGTGCGCAAAAACTCCAAAGATGTCACACTACAGCGGCACGTCCGACCCCTTCGTCCACATGGACACCTTCAAGAAGGTCACCAACAACAAGGGATTTGACGACCCCACCCTGTGCCACTTGTTCAGCGAGACACTGGACGGAGAGGCAATGAATTGGTTCTTCGAGTGTCCGCCGGGATCCATTGACTCATTCCATGCACTATCGCATACCTTCCTTTCTCGATTCATCTTATTGTCCGCCGGACATCATAACACAAGTCAGCTGTTCAGCGTCAAACAAGGGGAAGACGAATCACTAAAGGCATTCATCACAAGGTGGCGAGCGGCAACATCTCAGTGCCGCGATCTAGACAAATCAATGGCATCGGCGGCCTTCAAGCAGGGACTCCTCAAGGGACCATTCCTCTATCACCTCAACTACAACCATCCAAATGCGGCATATGACCATATGATGAGTGAGGCGGTCATTCACGCCCAGGCGGAATTCATTACATATGGAGAAGCCCCACCGCCGCCGGCGACGCCAGCAAAGATAACACAACCCACCTCCAGTCAGCATGAGACCGCTAATAAGGCATCCGCCGCACCACCAACTGACAAGAAGAGGGAATGGCAACAGGGCCACTGCCAGAACAAGCGGCAGAAAGACCAATACCACAACAAGGGAAACCGCCCAACCCAGGAGGATAACCGCAACAAGCAAACGGAGTCTTCTCAGCGGTATGTAGTGTTCACGGTCCTCACGACCTCGTACGAGGAAATATACAATCAGTGCAAGGATCAAATCCCGCCGCCACCCCCAGCAAAATACCCAAAGACGGGCAAACCTAGAAACACCGGCAGGTGGTGCAAGTACCATGAAGACAGCGGCCACAATACCAACAGCTGTAACGCACTAAAAACAGCCATTGAGACCTTATACCGTGAAGGCAGGATGGAGCAGTTCAAGGTGCGCCAACCGCCACCTGTGATCGCCAACGTAGAGACCTTGGGCCGCATTAACACCATCGACGGCGGTGCTCCAATCACGGGCATGTCTCACAGGGCAAGGAAGCGTTATGCACGCGCTAATCACCCGAAGGAAGTCTGCAATATCCGCTACGAGAGAGCCGTCAAACTCCCAAAGGCGGGTTGGGAACCTATTACATTCTCAGAGGAGGAGGAGCGCGGGGTGCATCTACCCCATGATGACCCCTTCTTGGTCGACGCCATTCTTGGCAGATTCTCAGTGGGGAGAATATTGGTGGATAGCGGGTCCGCTGTCAACGTCATCTTCAGCGGTTGCTACAGCCACCTCAAGCAAAATAACAAGTTGCTCCAGGACCATGAGCCACTGCTCAGCTTCTCCGGTGACGTCACGCAACCGCTCGGTTCTGACTACATGCGGTTGACTATTGGCGCTAGTCCATGTATGGCGGAGGTACATGCAGAATTCATAATCGTTGATTGTCTCAGCTCGTATAATGCCATCCTCGGACGACCGGCGCTCAACAAGCTTAAGTGCATCGTCGCCGGATATATGCTTCTAATGAAGTTCCCCACACCTAATGGCACGGGCAGTGTGAGGGGAAGCCAGCAGTTGGCACACGAATGTTATTCAACGACTATAGCACGGTCAGCACGCCGCCATGAAATTCTGACGGTGGGTAGTGAGGCACCGCCACCAAACATCTTTGAGGATCCTAGGGATGAGGAGGAGAAATATGTAAGGAAGGAGCCGGTCAACCCGGCCACATCTTTGAAAGTGGTCTGCATCTCAGACGAGCACCCTGAGCGGACAGTCCGCATAGGCGCCCAGCTAGACCCAGAGGTGGAGGCAGAACTCACTCAGTTCCTACGCCATAACGCCGCCGTCTTTGCATGGTCCTACGCGGACATGCCAGGTATCTCCCCTGAAATTATCACTCATAAACTGACCATCAAGCCCTCCTTTTATCCCATCAAGCAGAAGCGGAGGGCCTTCGATGAGGAAAAGTACCGGGCAATCGGAGAGGAGGTCGCCAAACTCCAGGACATTGGATTCATCCGCCAAATCATCTATCCCCAGTGGATCTCAAATTTAGTGATGGTCAAAAAGCCCAGCGGCAAGTGGCGGATGTGTGTCGACTTCAAAAATCTCAACAAGGCATGCCCAAAGGATAGTTTCCCGCTACCTCGTATCGATCAGCTGGTCGATTCAACCGCCGGACATGAGCTCCTCAGCATGATGGACGCTTTCTCCGGATACAATCAGATCAAAATGCACCCCAGCGACCAGGAATGCACCACCTTCACCACCGACAAAGGCCTCTACTGCTACAAAGTCATGCCTTTCGGTCTGAAGAACGCCGGTGCAACTTACCAGCGGTTGATGAACGCCATGTTCGCTGAACATCTGGGAAAAATCATCGAGGTCTACATGGACGACATGCTAGTTAAGAGCATAAAGGCCAGCGGACATGTGGCAAACCTCAAAGTCATAGTAACCATTCTCTTGGCCTATGGTATGCGCCTCAACCCAGAAAAATGTTTCTTTGCGGTAACCGCTAGCAAATTTCTTGGTTACATCGTCAGCGAACGAGGCATCGAGGCTAACCCAGACAAGGTCCAGGCCATCCTTGACCTGGCGGACCCTGAGTATAAGGTACACGTCCAGTGCCTCTAGGGCAAGTTAACCGCCCTTTCTCGATTCTTCTCTCGACTCACTGACAAGTGTGCCCCATTCTTCAAACTCCTCAAAACAACTCACAAGAAGATCATCGACTGGAACCCGGAGTGTCGGGCGGCGTTCCAGGGCCTGAAGGAATACTTGGCGGCAGTTCCTCTCCTTTCTGTCCCTGTGCAAGGAGAAACACTATTCATATACCTGGCGGTCTCGGCATCGGTGGTAAGTTGCGCCATTGTCCGGCGGGAAGGCCAAGATGAGCTCCCAGTGTTCTATGCCGGCAGAGGCATGAACGGAGCAGAAACAAGGTATCCTCCCTTGGAGCAACTGGCCCTTGCACTTATCGTTGCCGCCAGACGCCTCCGCCAATACTTCCAGGCTCACACGATCCATGTGTTAACCAATCAACCGTTGAGGCAAGTGATGCAGAACCCTGAGCACTCGGGGCGCCTCAGCAAGTGGGCCATTGAGCTCAGCGAGTTCGACATAGAGTACAAGCCAAGAACTGCCATGAAGGGCCAGGCAGTGGCGGACTTCATTGCTGAACTCACCGAGCGTCAACCTGAACCCGGTATTGAAACAGTGCTCGGAACGAAAGTGGTAACCGTTGGGGAGGCAATTCCCCTACAGTCAGCTTGGAACCTACATGTGGACGGCTCCGCCAGCGCCAAGGCCAGCAGCGCCGGAGTCATCTTAACAGGACCCGGGGGACTGAACGCGGAGTACGCGTTGAAATTCAACTTCAAAGCTTCAAACAACATGGCGGAGTACGAGGCACTCATCACCGGCCTACTACTCGCCATTGACTCAGGTGCTGACAGCGTCAACATCTTCAGCGACTCTCAATTAGTCGTTAACCAGGTCAACGATAGCTTCCAAGCCAAGGACCAGCAGTTAGCGGCATATTTGGGGTACGTCAAAACACTACTGAAAAAATTCAAATTTCATACCATCACACAAATCCCCAGGGAAAAGAACGCCCAGGCTGATTCACTGGCAAGATTGGCTACCGCCCAACCACACCAAAGTCCAGCGGACACAAGGGTGGAATGTCTTGATAAGCCTAGCATCACAAAAACCCTGGCGGAGATCTTCAACATTGATATCAATCCCAGCTGGATGAACGAGATTATCGAATACAAGCGCAACGGGACATTGCCAGAAGACAAGGTCAAGGCACGACAACTTCAGCGGAGAGCAACCCGCTACAATATCCAGAATGGCAAGCTTTACCGCCAGGGGTTCACTCACCCCAACCTCCGCTGTTTAACCCCAGAGGAGGGAAGGGTCGTGCTGGGGGGAATCCACGGCGGGGAGTGCGGAAACCACTCGGGCGCCAGATCCCTGGCCAATCGCACAATGCGACAGGGCTACTTTTGGCCTACCCTCGGTGATGACGCCCGGCAGGTATCAAGATCTTGCCACAAGTGCCAGTAGTTTGCTGATCTCCCACATGCACCGGCGGAACCACTTTCAATCATCATCGGTCCATGGATTCACTCTACATGGGGCCTCGACTTAATGGGAAAATTCCAAACCGCCAAGGGACAGTTCAAGTACATCATCGTTGCCATCGACTACAACAGTAAGTGGATAGAGGCAGAACCACTGACGGCAATAACTACCGCCAAAGTCATTCACTTCCTTTGGAAGAACATTTACTGCCGCTATGGTGTCCCACATACAATCATTACAGACAACGGCACACAATTCAACAACAAAGAACTCATCTCCTTCACCGCCAATCTTGGCACCAAGATGAGTTTTGCATCTGTCGCACACCCCCAAACCAATGGCCAGGTCGAAGCAGCAAACAAGATAATCAAGAAGCTGCTAAAAAAGAAACTCGACACCGCCAAGGGTTTATGGGCGGAGAAGCTTCCAGAAGTACTATGGGCCATCAGAACAACCCCGGCCTCCGCCACTGGTGAAACTCCTTTTTGTATGATGTTCGGCACTGAGGTTGTCCTGCCTATTGAGGTAACTCAACCTACCGCTAGGATCGAAGGCTACCAACCAGCAACCAACAGTGACGGCATCAACCTGGACAAGGACCTCCTAGAGGAAAAACGACACAAGGCCCATTTGCACAACCTGCAAAACAAGTAGCGGGTATCACGTTTCTATAACGCCAGGGTCAAGGCCCGGAACCTCCAACTGGGGGACTGGGTAATGAAGGAAGTCATTCAACCGCCGACAAAACTCCGCCCAACTTGGGAAGGTCCGTACAAAATAGTAGAAGTCGTTAGCCCTGGCACCTTCTACTTAATGGAAAAGGGTGGCGTCACAACCACCCACCCTTGGAATACTGAACACCTTCGATATTACTATAAATAGTCATGTCACTACCCAGGAGCATCTTGACTTAGCTAAATTTTTGTTCAATATTTAGCTAAGGGAAGCTACCCAACGGGTACATCCCCACTTTTGTAAACACTGATCCGTCAGTTATCAATGAAACGAGGAATTATTCAAACCATTGTTACCAAGTCTAGCACTGAGGGCAACTGGCAACGCCAGTAATCGTCAGCGGACTACGTCTGCTACGTTGTGCACTTGGACCAATCTTAATTCCTTTAATGTTTCATTGATTGCAAAAGAAAATTCTACGTCAAACCTCTAGCGGTACAAGCATGTCATCACTAGCCAAAATTCCAATTTCATTTCATATATTGAGGGCTGGGACTCCCCACCCAAAAATATTCTTTACATCTACGCAATATTCAGCCTCAGCGGCTACGCAATATTCAGCCTCAGCCGAGGAGGAAAGTTCAGCATCTCAAGGGTTGGCTTCCGCGTCCTCTTCGGCGGCATGCGGCGACGGCTGCGCCCGGCTTGTTTGTTCAGACTCTCGGGCAGTGGGACTTGGGGTCTCTATAGTCCCATCCGCCCGAGTATGCGCCGCCATAAAACCGGCACGGGACACATCCGACTGGGTGGGAGGAGTCCGCTGGGCGCCATCCACCGGCCGGGCAGTATTTTCTCCGCTGCCTGAGCCAGCGTCAAGGACATTCGGCACTGGCGGGGCATTCTTCACCGGCGGAACAGTCTGCGCTTGCGGCACGGCGGGCTGGGACGCCTTTGCCCAGTTAATGGCACCCTTTTGGCGCAGCATCTCCACATTGGCTAGGGCGCCCGCCTTCGCCGCGTCATTCATCGCCTTTTTGTATTCCGCCGACTGTTTAAATTTCTCCACAGCGGCGGCCGCGGCACGGCTCCCTTCGTCCCTCAGGCGGGCCACCTCACCCTCTAGTTTCTTCACCTCCCCTTGCCTGGCGGCAGACTCCCGCTGCAGGATATCAATCTTCTTCTCCTTAGCGGCCACCCGTTCCTGCAGCAGGGCCCTGTCTTGCTCCATCTTGGAGACGCGATCATTTCGCTCCACATCCCGCTGGATGGCGACTTCCAGCTTGCCGCAAGCGTCCTCAACATCGTAGTCAGCCTTCATCAGACACCGCTCCACATCCGCCAGCCTGTCCTTAGCATCCGCAAGCTCCCCCTCGAGTCTCTTCACCTCTTCCCTGAGCTGCACCTCGATCCGGGGCTGCTTTGACGCCGCCAGGAACATTTCGTTCAGCCCAACCGCCAGGTGACCAAAGGCCGAGTTGAAGGGGGACTTGTCAATCGCCGTGGGGAGCGAAATCCCCGCTAGGCCGCCAAAGCCCAACCGCTCGCAGAGATGGAATAGAAACTCCCGCTCACTGTCGGTCATGAACTCGGCATATGCGGCGAAGGAGTCCAGATCACTCACAACCGCCTCTTTCTCTGAAACCGCCGGGGCCTTTGGCGGAGCTTGCCGATCCTTCTTTTGCTGGCGGATCCGGATGACCCCACCCTCATCCTCCTCCTCCTCGGTGGAGTCGTTCTGCCGGCGCTTCCGCAGGAGCACCCGTGTGTTTCCAGCGGGCGCCGTGGCAGTCCCCGCCGGCTGTCCCGCCCTCTGTGAGCCACGCCTGATGGCAACCACCCTCTCTTTCTGCGGAGCGGGAGTAGCGGCCCCCTTCTTCCCGCCCTCTACAGTGGCACCAGCCTGAACAACTGGCAGACCGTCGGCGTCAAGGTGGGAGTGGTGCGGCATGGGCAACACCACCGGAACCTCGGATAGGCTCAGCGTCAATGTCTCCGGGTTCACAACCGTCTCCTAGGCCGCTTGCCCTGAGGCGTACATGGCCTCCAAGAAATTGTTAATCTCGGCACGGTCCATGGCCTTCTCGAAAGCGTCGCGGCTAGCTTTGTTCCCTGGCGGAGTCTCTACAACAAAAACAAAATTCGAACACGTCAGCCTCGAACAACCTAGCAAAAGGTACTGTCTGGCGGAGGTGTCTTACCAACGGCGCGAGTCAGTTGCAAATCAACCAACAACTCCCAACCGGTCAGCAGGCGGAAGTCAAGCAAATTTCGATTCCGCCAACAGCCTCTGATGCGCGCCACGCGGCACTCTTCCTCACGAGTCAGGGTATACCGCAAGCCCGCTACAAAACAAGAATAATGGTTAGCATACGGTACAAAGGCTATACATAACGTAAAACCAGACGTGTTCAGCGGAGACCTCCAGACAACCTCGGATAGGCTGAAACTCCGACTTAATCCTAAACGTCGGCTCCCCCTCGTTGGACTTCGCTTGGTACTCCCACCCCGCCGTGGCGACGCAGAAGGTCCCCCGCCAGTAGGACATCGAGTCCCTCAAGTTCTCAATCAGCTTGGGCGCTCCCTGGCGGCGACTCAAATTCACCTGCCCTCTGCAACCTTGGCGCTTCACGTACACCAGTTCGTAGAAGTGCAGTACCTCCGCCACAGTTGGCCCCTCGCAGCCGGACAGCCGCCACAGTGAGTTTATCGCCAACATCAACCGCCACATGTTGGGGCAGATCTGCCCAAAAGCAAGGCCGAACTCGCACACCAAGATCTGTAGATTGGGCACGAGCGGCAGGGTCACCCCTTGACGAAATATGGCCTCATGCACAGCGGCAAACCCCGCTGGAAGAATGGACGCCTTCTCATCCACCGTCGGCGGACGCAGTTTCACCACGCCAGGCAACCGGTACACCCGCTTCAACCGATTGACGGCGACGGCATTCATCTTCCCTCCAGCCTCATCAACGGGGGTCCCATCCGGGAGAACCCATGCCGACTCGGTATCCTCACCCGTCACATCTCCCCCTTCAGCGGAACCACTGGCGGCGCTGTTACTTGCCAGCCGCTCCTCACGTCTATCCTGCGCAGCGGCAGCCTCCCCCGCCCTAGAACTCTCCGGACGTGAACCACGACCCATGACTACTTCCCAGGGAATTGTTTGTAGCGGCTCAACTTCTAGCGGTTCTGGCAGTGAGGTTCCTGCACGGGCAGACGGACGCAACGAGTCAATAAAAATTCTATCCGCCGCGCTGAACGACACGTCAGACCCGGAGTCCTCACTGCTCGAAATCTCTACGACGTTAGCCATCCCAAACCCTAAAACCCAAATCAGTTAGCTCAGAAACGGATCTAACCTATCCCCACACCAGTTATAGCCAAGAACACCAAGAACAGCTACCCAGAAAAATACCAAAACACGAACACACACTCAACCCAGATTCGACCATCTAGCAAAACCCTATATACCAACTCTCTGTCAAACACCATAACCCACCCCCAAATCACACTTTACACCCTCCCACAACAGCAAAGAAGACACCAATCCCAGAAATAGCAAATAACCCAGAAATCGACAAAACAAATGAAACAGGACAGAGAACCAGAATGCTAACCTCAGCGCTAAACTTTGTGAGGTCGTGATGCGCGTTGGTCTCCGACGACAGCAGCTTTCGTCTTTCCGAGCACGAGAACTCCACCAAAACACAGTAGCCTCTTTCTTGAATCTCAGACGCGAAGAGCTTGAAGACGAGTAGGGTTTGAAGTTTTGCCAAACTGACAAAATTTCGATACGTTCCCCCCATTTTATGTCCCCTTCAGGGGATTCTGGGCCGTCGAAGTAAAAAACGACATCACCTACCGACCGTACACGTGTCCCACGTCTGCAGTAAATTCTCCGGATTAACCGAAGCGACGCCTCGGTTCCGCAATCCATCATTACTCGCATTAATGACGAGAAGAAGGCCGGACTGACGAGACCAAGCCTCCGGACGCTAACCCTCTCACAGTTTGCCACGTGTCAGCCACCATCAGATGAAGCGTCTAATGGAAGCAACCACTTGCGCCAACTTAACAAGTGACGAAGTTTCCGCTGAGCGAAACTCCGCCAGCGGAACTTCTCACTTTTCATCTCGTGACGAAGTCTCCGCTGAGCGAAACTCCGCCAGTGGAACTTCTCACTTTTCTTCTCGTGACGAAGTCTCCGCTGAGCGAAACTCCGCCAGCGGAACTTCTCACTTTTCTTCTCGTGACGAAGTCTCCGCTAACCGAAACTCCGCCAGCGGAACTTCTCACTCTTCATCTCGTGACGAAGTCTCCGCTGAGAGCAACTCCGCCAGCGGAACTTCTCATTTTTCATCCCCTGACGAAGTCTCCACTGGGCGAGGCCCCGCCGGTCTCATCACCATCGGTCTCCGACAGTGGAGCTTCTCCCTTGACAGCCTGCAAACGGGGCATCTTCCGCTATACCACACACCGCTAGCGGCACCCTCTTTCATCTGACATGTCGCGTACTTTATTCAGTGCGGTACCGCGTACTTTATTCAGTGCGGTACCGCTCAATAGAATACCGCCAAGCACGTCTACTGGATGCTGTTTCCTGCTTCAACCAGCGGGGGGTTATCCGCCAGCGGCGGATCCCGAGGCCACGCCTCATTCTGCCAAAACGTCCGCCACGCGGCGTTACGGTCAGACTGTCCCTACGGGACACAGGGACTAGTCAACAGTCTACGACGGCCCTGATCAGGTACGTTGACCCCCGTCATTTGGGTACTAAGATTGGGTTCGCTACCCAACACCCTCTGCTCCGTGCAGCTCCCCCTCAACAAACAATTTACCGACCTTCCGGAGGTCCATCTTAGCCGGGGAGTGGGGGACTCCCTGGGGGGCCTTGCAGGGGCCCACCCGAAAGGGTATAAAGCATTTGCTCAATAAATCCATGGTTGACAACGCACTGACGCTAATTATGCTTTTGCAAAGTCTAGCGGAAGAAATGCTTCAAACCGCCGATCAACTCCCCAACCAAGATTGCCCTCCTTGACTGGGGACTTGGGGGACCTGTACCTGCATGTACATTTGCAAGCATAATTAGCTATAATGAGCTACGCTCATTATACCGCCAGAAGTATCAACTCCCACCGAAGTAATGTCCTACGGATAGACCGCCAGGCGGGCTACGGCCTGAGCGCAGGGTTGTCCCCATATCACCGCCAACGCACTGCCACGCACTGCTCCAAGACGGCGTCAGAAGCTACTGAAACTAAGAACTGAAGCACATCAGTCCCACATCGAAAACAGAGAGAAGATCAGACCTCTCCTCACCTATAAATAGGTCCTCTCTTCTCTCTTCATTAATTACGCATTCTACTACTCATTTATTGTTATGCTGCCTATATGCATGGACTGACTTAGGCATCGGAGAAGTGAAGACCGCCCAACGCGGTCTCCCTCTGACGCCCTGTCTCTCATTTGACAGCTAGCGAAGATCATCAAGTGCACAGAGTAGCGGTCCGCCCAACGGACCTGCGTTAAACGAAGGTTTGGCTACCGCCAGACTTTGAGCATTAACAATGGTCAAACACTTAAATATATACAATATAGGATTAAATTCTGTTTAGTCCCTGTACTATGACTATTTTTTCGTTTCAGTCCCTGACATTCTCAATTAATCTGAAAAGTCCCTAACGTCAAAATTTCCGTCTGATTGGTCCCTCCCTCGTCAAATTAGGAGTTGGCCTTAGGTGAAATGTCTAATATACCCCTCTGTTATTTCTTTTTCCTTTTTAATTTCTTTTTCTCCTTTTTTTTTCTTTTTCCTTTTTAATTTCTTTTTTTTTTCTTTTTTTCTTTTTTCTTTTTCCTTTTTAATTTCTTTTTTGCTTTTTTATTTTTTATTTGTCCTTTTTAATTTTTTTTCCTTTTTTCTTTTTTCTTTTTCTTTTTTAATGACCATCGTATCCTGCTGCATCGGTAGCGCCACGTCGGCGAACCAATCCAGATCGACCCGAAACCCCAATTCTTGTTCTCCATGCCGGCGGCCCTTTTTTCTTTTCTTTTTTCTTTTTCCTTTTTAATTTCTTTTTTTCTTTTTTATTTTTTATTTTTCTTTTTTAATTTTTTTTTTCTTTTTTAATGAACATCGTATCCTGCTGCATCGGTAGCGCCGCCGCGAACCAATCCAGATTGACCCGAAACCCCAATTCTTGTTCTCCATGTCGGCGGCCCTTTTTTTTTTTCTTTTTTCTTTTTCCTTTTTAATTTCTTTTTTCCTTTTCCTTTTTTTGTTTTTCTTTTTTCCTTTTTAATTTCTTTTTTCCTTTTTCCTTTTTCTTTTCTTTTTTCTTTTTCCTTTTTAATGACCATCGTATCCTGCTGCATCATTAGCGCCACGTCGGCGAACCAATCCAGATCGACCCGAAACCCCAATTATTATTCTCCACGCCGGCGGCCATTTTCCTTTTGCATCACTATTCTTCTTTTTCACTTCTGGTTTTGGTCAACTTGGCCATCAAAAACCATTATTTCAACCAGACCCAAAATCCAAATCACCATTTTGAGCAAGACCCAAAAACCTCAGGGTCTGAAAAAATGGTAGTTTTCAGTGAAAAGTTTCTAGATTGAGGCTTGATGTGGAGAGAGAAAGTGAGATTTGAGTGGGAGAGAGAGAAGTAGGATGTGAAAACAAGAGGGGAGTGGTTTAGCGGCGAATTTCCGAGCTGATTGGGATCTGTTTGTATTTGGGAGATGGCGTCGGCGATGATGGAGGCGAGGGCGGACCCCAACAGAGGGAGATGGCTTCAGAGAAGGTGAAGAAGTGATCGATCAGCTCCTAGCCTCTTGCTTTTGCTCGATGTCCATCTCTGCACCGCCAAGCTAGGTCTTTGCTGGGTTTGGTTTCAATTTGGGGAGAGAAACAGATGGGCTGTGGAGTTTGATCGGAATGGGATTGGTGGGTTGAGGAAGGAGAAAGTAGGCAAAATGAAAAGAAAAAAAGAAAAGAAAAAAAGAAATTAAAAAGGAACAAGAAAAAAAGAAGAAAAAACAAAAAAGAAATTAAAAAGAAAAAAAAATTAAAAAGGAACAAGAAAAAAAGAAGAAAAAGCAAAAAAGATATTAAAAAGAAAAAAGAAAAAAAGGAAAAAAAGAAATTAAAAAGAAAAAAGAAAAAAAAAGGAGAAAAAGAAATTAAAAAGAAAAAATAAAAATAAAAGGAAGAAAAGAAATTAAAAAGGAAAAAGAAATAACAGAGGGGTATATTGGACATTTCACCTAAGGCCAACTCCTAATTTGACGCGGGAGAGACCAATCAAATGGAAATTTTAACGTTAGAGACTTTTCAGATTAATTGAGAATGTCAGGGACTGAAACGAAAAAAGGGTCATAGTATAGGGACTAAACATAATTTAATCCTACAATATAATATCTTGTAATGAGTTTTTGCATCGAATTAAAAGCTCTCAGTCTCAAACTATTTTCTGGGGTCTCTCTCTCTCTCTCCATGTCATACCAAAACCCAGAAAGCAATTCAAATCAAAGAAACAAAAAGATTAGTCAAATTAACCACGGCCCAAAATTTACACCTATTAGATGGCAATGGAATTTGGTCTCCCTATGCTTAGCTGCTTAATCACCCACTTCCCCCCTCCATGTTAGAGATGATAGACTCCATTGAAGACCGCTGAAGGAGAGTGGGCACTAAAACGGCCTCCACCGAAGAAGCAGTTGAGTTAAAGCATTGCTGACACCGATAAAGTCAGGAGTGGTGCTTGAAACGGCGACGGAGAAGACGGTGTTGAAGACTGAGATTCCCATCAATGGTAATTTTGGTTGTAGGGTTGCATGGGATGGGGAACTGGGTTTTGGAGTTGGATTGAGAATTTAGATTTTGGATTGAATTGAATTGATGGAGTCATGGAGATATAGAATTTGGACGCTTTGGGATTAAATTTGATGGAATTGTGGAGAAGAGAATTGGGGTATCTGGGTGGTGTTGGTGGTTCCGTTGATGAGGGAACTAATGGTGGTCTGGTGGATGATGGGCTTGATGGTTCTCTAATTGTTGAGTGTAAGGAAAAAAAAAAAAAGTTGAAACGTGAAGAGACTAAATTACCCTAAGAAAATCAGTGACTTGACGGCATTATAACGGCGGGTACTAAAAATAATTCAGATTTTAATATTAGGGTACCAATCTGATAGTTTTTAAACTTGATGTACCAAAATAATGAATGACTTTTAGTTTGGATACTATTTGTAAAATTTTCTCTATCATATACCATTGAGTTTATCATTCACAGAGTATGATTATCCAACATGTTTCAATTAACGGAACATTGAAACCTTGAAGAAAAACTTTTAATAAATTTTATTGTTTTTTGACTTTGAAAAATCGCAAAAGTAAATTCTATCGTGATTTTTGAGTTCTGTAAGTTCGAGAAATATTGTATTAAAATCATTTTTTATGGTGAGAAATAAGAACAATGTGATTTTGGTCAAAAATCGTGTGCTATAGTCCCAACAATTCGGGTAGAAATCATGGTCTTAGAGAAATTTTTTTTATTTTTTTATTTTTTAAGAAAGTTATGAGTTTAGTTTGAGAAATTTTATTCATACATACCAAATTACTTAATGCACACCCCCATTTTTTGAAACTTTTTTTAATACGTTTTTACCCTTTTTGATAAAGATGAACAAAAAGAAAACTACAAAAAACCGAAAACAAAATAAAGAAAATAAAAACTTTGACCTAGAACTGGAGATAATCAGGACGACCAAGATCCTACATTCAATAACAACACAACTAATTTATCCGTGCACTAAAAAAACTTCTCATACTCTATTCAAGTTTTTTTTCATGAATTTGACAGGTTGAAGTAACAAATTCAAATTTGAATATTAAGCTTTTGAGTTTCTCTACATATTTAGGACTCCAAGTGGTCTACGATCTGCAAGCGTCCGGGTGATTTCAACTTTCTCATGGTACATTGATTAATTGAAAATCTTGGAGGTTAATTGAATGAGAAATTAATATTAAAAAAAATCTTCTCTCACTTTGTCTCCATTGATTGTTTGTTGAGTTTCATTTGCTTGCCAATTTCCTTCAATTTGGTTTCACTTGGAGGATGGTGGTATGGGTCATAGAAGTGAGACCGTGAGAAATAGGGTGCAAAATTGAGGAGCAGCATGCTTGGGTTCGATTTTGCAGAAGGAAGAAGATGATGGATTTAAGGAGTGTGTATAAAGTAAAATAAAGAGGGCATAAGAGGAAGTTTGGGGAAAAAAACAGGACAAAAAAATTTAAGACGTGTGTATTAAGTATATAGGGGTGTGTGTATACAATTTCTCGTTTAGTTTTCATAGAATTAGGGCAAGAACTATAATTAGTTTATAATTTATAACTTTTTATTTCTCGTTTTCACATTGAAAAAAAAAATCATATTTGTATTTAATGTTACGAATTATAATTAGAACCTTATAATGACATTAATGACTAAGTCGGGAATATGGAGTATCAAAACATCACATGCATTTATAATTTATGCATGTAGGGTGAAAAAAGTATTTGATAGGGTGGAGAGCCTCACCCTTAAGAAATGCAGAATTTATAACAAGTGAGTGACTGGATGGCAACATAGTTGGAAAGTCGTTATTTTACTGTATAGACCATTTCTATTGGGAAGTATGCACTTTCTACAGGCAGAAATTCAACAATTAGGGTGTTGTGTGCTACCTGGCTGCAAGTTCGACTTATACTGAATGGGGAAACTCATTCAATAGTTTTGACGTAGTCATGATTTGACTACACGTATAGTTAAATTGGAGTATGGGGTTAATTTTTTTTTTTTTTACTCTGTACTTTGTATATATTTTTTTGTTTATGAACGAACATGCGTATGTAACTATGATGTTATGTGTGAGAGACTTATTTTTACGGGTCACCATATGGCAATAAATCTGTTTGTAATGTTACGATTGATAAATAAAGTTATCATTTCTACTAAAAAAAAAAAGTGAGTGATGGGATGGTGTTAGGAGTATGTTAGGGTAGGTACTTTGGTAATTTTGGTAGTTATTAAAAGCTGAGAAATATAAGTTCATGTAATTCTGTAATGGGTAATCAAGTCAGTGACAATGTAGTCCTTCATGATATTTCGCGTTTCTTTTCCTTTCGGTTTTCCTTCTTCTTCCTTTCTTCTTCTTCTACCTATACCTAAAATTCCAGCAGATGGAACCACTGATAAAAGTAAGGGTGGGGGAAGGTATATAAGCATCTTTCGATTACGACATTTTCAAGCACTAAAAGCTAAGACCTTAACATTGAGATCAATGCAAGACCAGATGATATGAAGTTCAAGATCGTAAAGTATAGCATGAGTACTGGTCAGTACATCTATTTTCTTATTGATGAAAAATATCTAGCGTTTTTCTTAGTAGCACTTGATTCACTAAATTATCTAAGTTTGTGGATGAAGAACCATGTGGAGCAGTGGCTTCGTCCGCAAGTTTCTTCCACTCCATGGCCTTCTCTTTTATTTTCTTACCCTTCTCTCCCTCCATTAACTCCCTCACAAGCTTCTCTATATTGTCTCTCTTGACATTGTTGTCAATCTCCATGCCACTGCCCCAATCGTTGCAAGTATAGTAACAGTTCGTCAGCTGCTCGGCGAAGATTGGCCAACAGAGCATAGGCACTCCTGCAGACAGACTCTCAATGGTTGAATTCCATCCGCTATGTGTTAGAAAACCTCCAACTGATGGGTGGTTAAGAACTTGCTCTTGTGGACACCAACTTGCAATCAGACTTCTTCCCCTTGTCTCAGCTACAAACTCAGGTGGCAAAATTGCTGACTCGCCATTTACTAGATCAGGTCTTATTACCCAGAAGAAGGGTAGCTTGCTATTTGCGAGTCCCCAACCAAACTCGAGAAGATGTTCGGGTGTAATGACTGCTAAACTGCCAAAATTAACATAAATAACTGAATTTGGTACCTTAGAATTTAGCCACTGGAGGCACTCAGTTTCTTCTTTCCAAAGACTGTATCCTCCAGATTTGAGAGGGTCTTCTGGTACTTGATTGAGTAGTAATTGGAGAGGCCCAATGGCATAAACTGGTGGAGGCGTAGAGGAGAGAGCATCCAAAACATCTGGCTCCAATGCATCAAAAGTGTGGACAACAACTGCTGAAGCTTTGTGCACTCTATCCATTGCTTCTATGGAAAAGTTAAAGAAGATGTCATCGGGATTTGTGGTTCGAAAGCAGCCTGGGAGATCCCTTAAACGGATACCTTTCATTCCTGGAATCCAATCTACAACCTTGTCCAAGAAGCCATTTGTGAAACAGCTCTCATCTACGACAGTATCCAAGTAGTTAATTGAATGAATTCACTTTTCATGTTTAGAAACAAGCAGCAAGTCATGAAACTAAGGAAATGCTCTAATAATTTTTATACCTTTCAGTGGGGCAAGTCCTTTCTCCTTCAAAACGGAATATTGTTTGGACCCCAAGAAACCGCATGCAGCAATAGTTAAGAACAGTGCAATAGGGATTCCAAGTTCTTCAGCAGCTGTGATGGTGAATGTCATGAAACCATCCGAAACAATACTAGTTACTGGAGGGTTGTTGGAATAAGTTGCCGAGTCATTGAGTTTGTTGAGGAGATCACAAAATGGAGCCAAGCAATTCTTTCGGCCGATGGAATCACAAAGCAAGATGAGGTCTTGGGTGTCCTCTTCATCTGAACTTGGAAGGCCATCTGGAATAGTTTCAAAGCGAAAATCAGGCAAGCCATCAAGGGAGTTTGGTTCATGAGATTTAAGAAATCGCTTGTGGTTGAACTCTGTGTTGACAAAGGTTATGTGAAAACCTCTATGGTGGAGGAGTTTTGCTAGTTTAAGCATTGCCTTTATATGGCTTTGCATGGGGAGTGGAATACATACAACATGAGGCTTTTTGCTTACTTTCATGGAACTCATCTCAGATTTACCGTAAGCGTATGTTTTTGCACACCTACAAATGCCTTACCACATATAAAAGAAACTAACAATTCTGTGTTTAGTTATAGGGCTATCAATAGCTATGTAGTGACTGACAATGAGTCCTACAAAGAGTCTGGTCACAAAGAACAAGAATGGACGGCATAGTTTGTTCTTTCATGCAGGTACACATCGAACATCGAACCTTTTAGCCTGCCGTTTAAATTAAGGCAGGCCTTAAACCATAGCCTTTGTCTTTTACCTCTCTGAAAAGCAGCTATACGTAGAAACCGCATGATTTTAGCAGCTATACGAAGAAACCGCATGATTTTACTAACACATTAATTAACCAATTTTGTTACAATAAAAAATGTTTGGAATAAACTTCAAATCATTCGTTCGTTGGCCTGCTGAAGCTGTAGACTGTTTAAGTGAATCGAAATTGCAGAGAGAATTGTAGTCGTATTATTGATAATAGGAGCCCTATATAGGGATTTACAGAGTACACAAAAGGTAATAGAATCCGAACATAACTAGGAAATCTAGAACCTTCTCCTATTACAACTCTAGGACTAAACCCTATTTTGAAGAGGCACACTCAATGTCAACTTCCTTCAACACTCCCCCTTGTGCCGCTCAAACTTGGTGATGACGCTTTGATCGTTGCCTCGTTAAAAACCTTGCCAGGTAACAAAAACCATGTGGGACAAAAATAACCCTGGTCGAATGACAAAAAGAGCACAACACATCCTTCACTCTTCGAGATCGAACATGTAGACATCATGCCTCCCCCTGATGTCAATATCTCCCCCTGATTGCTACAATCATGGGAGCTCGGATAACTTTCTCAATCCGAGGCTCTTCACATGTTTCTCGAAGGTGGATTTAGGTAACGACTTAGTAAATAAGTCCGCTACATTATCCTCAAATCGGATTTGATTCACTTCAATCTTTAGAAGTGATCAATGTTGTTGCTGATTGTAAAAGAACTTAGGCGATATATGTTTGGTGTTGTTGCCCTTGATGAAACCTAATTTCATTTGCTCAATACAAGCTGCATTATCTTCATAAATGCAAGTAGGTTCATCTGTGGTATACTTCAAACCACTAGTTCCTCGAATATGTCTAATTACAGACCTTAGCCATATGCATTCTCGCACGGCTTCATGTAGAGCAATAATCTCTGCATGATTTGAGGAAGTAGCAACAAGGGTCTGTTTTGTAGACCTCCAAGATATCGCAGTGCTTCCCATGGTAAAGACATAACCCGTTTGGGAGCGACCTTTGTGAGGGTCAGAGAGATACCTTGCATCAGCAAAACCCATCAAGACATTGGTGTCATTTTGATGGAGGGGAGGAGGAGTAGGACGCCGGCCACCATGGGTAGTGGCGTCGACGGCTACATTACGGAAATTAGAGTTTTGCCTTATGGGGTCCGATCCCAAATTCCCGTCATTTCTTTTCTCTCTGTAGGGATAAAACAAACCCATATCAATCGTACCTTTTAAGTAACGAAAGATTGTCTTTATACCAGTCCAATGGCGTTGCGTTGGCGCGGGGCTATATCCAGCTAACAAGTTCATAATAATTGAGGTGTCCGGTCTTGTATTGTGCTAAGTACAATAATCCGCCTATTGTACATAAGTAAGCACTTCTGCTATTAACATGCCTTCATCATCATCCCTAGGACGAAACAGATCCCTTTTAGGGCCAAGACTACGGACGACCATGGGAGTGCATCTTTGACTTTATCAAAATGCCTATTGACACGGTATACAAGTTCTAAATCTAGAAAACCGTGTTCTCCCAAGGTCATTCCTCTCAAATTCGGATTTCAGGTGTTCAGCGGTTTTCCTTAACTCACAAGGGTTCCAATTATGTTTATCAACATAAACCGTGATAATTGTAAATCCGGAACTTGTCATGGAAACGCGTGGGCATAGTTCATCATATCCCTTCCCAATCAAGTAGTCACTTTAGTAAACGTTTCAACCTCGTTGCAAACGCGTTCCGTGGTCTAGAGCCACTGGACTTGGGTAAATGAAGTTCACAAGAACCTTCATTATATTCCGTATCTAGATCCCTATAAAGATACGTAGTGACCACATTCGTAAGCTGCATGTTCAGTTATTTGGAAACTACCAAACTGACAAGGTAGTGGAGTGCAATGACATCCATTATGAGAGAATATGTCTTCTCGTAGTAGATTGCAGGGAGTTTTGTGAGAAGCCTTGCACCATAAGGCGAGATTATCATCTCTTTTTCTCATCACGCTATCTAACGAAGACCTATTAATGTCAACAGATTTTATGTTAGGAGGTGTTGGCATCTCAAGCCCGAAATCCTTCCTTTTCGTTAGTGAATCCAATTCAACCTGAATCGCATCTTTCAATTTAGGCCAATTTTCTCTACGTTGTCATTCTTCAACGGAGTAAGGTTCGATGTCATTGGTCTCAACAATTCCACGTCCTCATGTACACTAGTGTAGTTCGTAGAGATCTCTATATTCTCAGGAATTTGTTCTAACATTGAGGCGTCCCCCAACGATGTCTCTTGGACATAACCACAATCCAAAATATTCTCATGAGACGGATTTTGAGTATCAATGATCAATGGATCAAGTTGTGCCAAACTCGCTCTCTTCTTAGGGCGAGAATCCATCGAACCTATGGGTCTCCTACGCTCTCTAGTGGAACCCATGGCCTATGACGCCATTATGCCACCTTGTGGCGTCACCATACCACCATCCATGGTAGTGGTGCCGTACCCATCTTCTCTGGGTGGCACCATGTCCTCTTGTGTGGACATCAATCCTTGCAGGCATGTTTGCAGCAGGTATATGTGATCTCGTCACTTTTAGGGGATCAAGATGAGACATATTGGGGATAGACCACGACAATTCCTATCATTCCTGTTGAACATTGACGTTCTAATCTCCCCCTAACGACGGGAAGATAGTCTCATCAAAGTGACAATTCGCAAATCCAGCAAAATAGAGATTGCCTGTCAAGGGTTCTACGTGGCGGACTTATAGTTGGAAGCCTATGTCCAACACAAATATATATATGCATCTGTTGCAATGACTCATGTTGATGCGCTGTGGCGGCGCAATTGGCACATAAACCGCACACTCAAATATGCGTAAGTACGAGATATTAGACTCGAACCCAGTCACTAGCTGTAACGCAAATAAAAGTTAGTGGCCGCTATGAGTCGTAGACGAATTAGCATAGCTGCATGCGATATTGCATAACCCAAGAGGAAATATTGGTGTGCATTACCAAAGTCTGGGCTACCATCGTAGTCTTTTAATGGTGGCTTTTCCGCCACACCAATTGGGTGTGTACATGAGAATATGATACTTGATATCAATACCCGATGATATGCAATAGTCATCGAAAATTTTCGATGTAAACTGTCTAGCGTTATCAAATCAAATTGACTGAATGGGATGATCTGGGTAGTGAGCCTGTAGCCATATGTTATGTGCTAGGAGTGTAGTATAAGCAGCATTACGAGTGGATAATGGCACAACACGTGACCAGCGTGTTTGCGTATCAACCAACACCATAAAACATCTATACGGTCCGCAAGTTGGTAGATCCAATCCACAGGATTCCCTTAGATTCTTTGTAAGAATGAAATTATTTCCTCAATCTCCTTTGCATAGGATGGTCTCAATCCTTAAGAACAAGCTTTACAGAACGAAACATGGGTCTTATAATCAACCAATGAAGGTTTTGATTAAGCCACAATGTCACATGGACTTGAGAAGTAGAGAGAGGAGTTGAATTAGTGTTTATGGCGTCAATGCCATGTATTTGCCGCAGGGGGTAGGCGGCGCCAGCCATGTGTGGCCGGTCTTGCACAATCATGGCGCCATGAGGCGCATGTGCAGCTCCTCGAACCATTCTTGGTTCTTACTTTTCTTCGTTCTGAAAATGGATGTCCGTGTGAAGTCTTTTAATACACGGATTATCATGTCACGACTTGGGTGTCCCAAATGGTCATGTCAAAGCCTATATGTGTCAGAATCCCATAAGTCGTCTCTCATGACATTGTTGGATTCAATAACTCAAATAGTGGTTGCATACAACCCACTAGAGCGACACATAAGTTTCTCTAATACTCGTTTATGTCCGTAGTCATTAGAGGTGATGCAAAGGAACTCTTGTCCATTCTCACAATGTGTTTCCACATGAAAACCATTGGCTCTTATATCTTTCAAATAAAGTTCGAATTAAGGTATGTCCAAGACATTAAGTAAAAGAATCGACACTTTATTAATAGCCAATGATTACATCAAAGTTTCTTAACCAAAGTCTAATCCAAAATAAAAGTCAAACTTAGACAAATCGTAGTCACTCAATCCGTTTGGTAATTCCAATCAAATATGACCAGGGAAGTAGAGAGAGATGTCGGTGGAGCGAGGCTCTCTTAAGTACCACTAATCTCAATTACTTTCCTAGACATCATACTTCATTGGATGCGCCACTTGAGAAAGAGTTAATACAAAATTGTCATTTATTAATTAATGCATAATTGCCATTATATAATTCTTGGAAAAATAAAAGACTATTTAATCAAAATCTGCAGCATCAACATGGTTGTTTTCCTCGCCAGATTTGAAGTCTGTAATGATGAGATTGACGTCATTGTCATTTCCATCATCTCATTCAGCTGCGAGATGAGCCTCATGCTCTCTCATATCTTTATACACTTGTATTGTGCAGCTTTGTTTTTCCACTCGCATTCTAGTGCTTAAACCAATGCTTTAAAGATCCACATCTATAGCATTACCTCACCCATTAATTGAGATGCACCTTGTGCATTTGGACATCCTCCATGGACGTTGGTGGCGACACCACCACTACCGGCGGCGCCTGTTTTGCCTCTCCCACGTTGGCCAATGTTGCCACGTGTCCGCTTATCAATCTCACGGTTTTCCTTCCTTTGTAGGGCAGTTGTATGAACCCACACATCCATTTCGTTGGCCCCTAACTTTTAGGGTTCCGCTCCTTGCGCCCTTCTTTAGGTGCGCTATTATAATTCGCCTCGTGAACGCTCTTAGTTCCAACGGGCCTTTGAATTATAGTTTTTCACGAGTATGTTGTTAGCTTTCTCAGTAACTGACATAAGTTGATGAAACCTCGTAATCCATCTAGCATTGCACACAAGCCTATTGCTTGGCAATCATTAACGCTGAGATGGGGAAGGTTGAGAGGATTTTTCTCAATTAATCTTTAGTCTGTGAGCTCTTCTCCATAGAATCTCATTAGTAGTGAGGTGATTCTTGACGTCATTCACCCATCGGTGATAACAAATGTCATTTGAATCTGGTTTAGTGAAGTCGAGTTTTTGCACGTTTGCATTCGACATTCAAAGACAAAGGAGAATAGATTAGTTTCGGAGTAAAAACTTCCACGACAACTAATATAAGATTTCCGAGCCTTAATGCTACTAGGAAATCGATTTCCAAGAATATTTGGATTAGACCGAACAATGATGTTTAATATGGTCACAATTTGATGTTTGCGGACGCTCTTAGTCCGAATATTATGAACACTCTTAGTTCATTGATTACGAACGCTCTTAGTTCGTTTAGCGTGAATCCCCACAATTCCGCTTATTAAATAATCGAACCCATGTTCGTATTTTACAAATCCTGCAGCAAATAAAGGAATTTAAAAGACAGGAAAGCAGGAACTTTAATTTTAAAATCTTACTTGGTAATTTGAAGCTTTGCTTCACGAGTCTTTATACACGCGCGTGTTGAGGCAGGCGTGTAGCTAAATTAGTATTGCTGGAATTTGGTCGGAGACTTGCGAGTGGGCTGTCCTTCTTCCCTCCCTTTTTTTTCTTTCCCATTTTTTTTTTCTTTCTTTCGGCCCATGCCTGTTTTCTCTTTTTTTTTTCTTTCTCTTCTTCTCGGCCCACTCCCTCTTTCTCCTTCTTCTACGCGTCTTCTTCTTCCTCCTTCTGTTTTCGGTTTTTTTTTTTTTTTTTTTTTTTTTTTTTTTTTTTTTTTCCGTTTCGCTGGCAGAGGCTAACTGATGCGGACGAAATCAGAAGCGATGCAGCAGAGGCGCTAGGTAGCGAGGAGGTTTCAGACGCAGGGTGTAGACACCATGGGCGATGACGACCTGCAGGTTGTGATGGCTGCTGCTGAGCGTTGGGCCAGACGCGCTGGGTTGCAGGGTTGCGTGGCTAGGCAAGCTGGCTACGGCTGCGGGGCTGCAGGGGTGTGAGGCTGCTGTGCAAGGGCAGCAGCGAAGGCTGGCTGCTGCGGGGACATTGCTGCTGCGGGGAGCTGCAGTTGCGCGGTGAGGAGGCTGCGGTGCTTGCGGCAAGGAGGCAAGCCTGCGGCGCGGTAGGTTAGGACGGCTAGGGTTTGCAGCAGCTTGGTGAGGGAGTTTTCTGTTTTTGGTTTTAGGGTTTTTTTCTTTTAGGCTAGGGTTAAAGCTCGTGTTGATAACGTGTTTAAGTGAATCGAAATTGCAGAGAGAATTGTAGTCGTATTATTGATAATAGGAGCCCTATATAGGGATTTACAGAGTACACAAAAGGTAATAGAATCCAAACATAACTAGGAAATCTAGAACCTTCTCCTATTACAACTCTAGGACTAAACCCTAGTTTGAAGAGGCACACTCAATGTCAACTTCCTTCAACATAGACCGTATTTTCAACAAAAACCAAAAACAGCAGTAGCAACTAATTCTAAGAAAACCCAACTTGGGACTGTTGACACAGAACAAGCTGATATTGATCAAAGCTAAGAAGTTGGAGAAGAAGAGTGCTTAATGAGAGGGACTTTGGCTGCTCACAAAGATTACATCTATACCTAAAACACTAACCTGAACTTCATTTGTTTGTTAACTACTATATCTATAGTGATTAATACTTGTTAGCTACCTAGCTATATAACAAGAA
Source organism: Rosa rugosa (assembly GCF_958449725.1). Classification (NCBI taxonomy): domain Eukaryota; kingdom Viridiplantae; phylum Streptophyta; class Magnoliopsida; order Rosales; family Rosaceae; genus Rosa; species Rosa rugosa. Next base: position 60,032,541 of record NC_084820.1, on the reverse strand, counting down.
ATTTAAACCAGCAGTCTTATCTAAAAAAAGAACTTTATGAATAACATCTAGCCTTTGCTTAGTAGCACTTGATATACTAAGTTGTCCAAGGTTATAAGCGAAGAACCAAGTGGACCAGCGGCCTTTTCTGCTAGTTTCTTCCACTCCATGACCTTAGTTTTCATTTCCTTACCCTTCTCTCCTACCATTAACTCTTCAACAAGTTTCTTTACTTCATCTCTTTTCACATCATTACTGATCTCCATGCCAATACCCCACTCATAGCAAGTATAGCGACAGTTGATCCGCTGGTCAGCAAGTAATGGCCAACAGAGCATAGGCATTCCTGCTGAAATACTCTCCATAGTTGAATTCCAACCGCTATGTGTTAAAAATGCTCCGACTGATGGATGGTTAAGAACATTCTCTTGTGGGCACCAACTTGCTATAAGACCTCTTTCCTTTGTTTCATCCACAAACTCGGGTGGTAAAATAGCGGATTCGCCAGCAACCAAATCAGGTCTAATGACCCACAAGAATGAAAGCTTGCTATTTGCAAGTCCCCAAGCAAACTCAATGAGATGTTGTGGTGTCATAACCACTAAACTCCCAAAGTTCACATACACAACTGAGTTTGGTATCTTACCATTAAGCCATTGGAGGCACTCAGTTTCTTCTTTCCGTAAACTGTATCCCACAGACTTCAAAGGGTGTTCCGCTATCTGATTGAGAAGTAATTGGAGAGGGCCAATGGCATAAACAGGTGGAAGCATAGATGTAGTGCTGGAGAGAGCTTCCAAAACATCTGGCTCCAACGCCTCAAAAGTATGAACAATAACTGCTGAAGCTTTATGAGCTCCCTCCACTGCTTCTAAGGTGACGTTAAACACGCTGTCATCGGGGTTTGTAGTTTTCCAGCTACCTGGAAGATCCCTTAAACGGATATCTTTCAGTCCCGGAACCCAGTCTATTACCGTGTCCAAAAAGTCATTTGTTATACAGCTCTCATCTGCGACACCATGTAAAAGAAATACTTCATGTATATACACAAGCAATATTTAAGCATAAAACTGGTAAGTTGTTCAAATATTGCTTTCATTACCTTTGCGGGGTGCAAATCCTTTCTCCACCAAAGTGGGAATTACTTTGAAGCTCATGAATCCAGCTGCAGCCACAGTAAAGAACTGTGCAATAGGAATTCCAAGTTCTTTGGCAACTGTGATGGTGAATGTCAGGAAGCCATCCGAGACAATGCTAGTCACCGGAAGATTCATATTGCCATTCAGTTTGTTGAGGAGGTTACGGAACGGAGCCAAGAAATGTTTTCTGATAGAATTTAAAAGCAAAGTGATGTCTTGGGACTCCTTTTCATCTGAACTTGGAAGGCCATCTGGAATAGTTTCAAACCGAAAATCAGGAAAGCGATCAAGAGAGTTGGGTCGACCAAGAGATTTAAGAAAGCGCTTGTGGTTGAAGTCTGTGTTGACAAAGGTTATATGAAAACCTCTGTGGTGGAGGAGTTGAGCAAACTGAAGCATTGCCTTTATATGGCTCTGAAATGGCAAAGGAATGCAGACAACATGAGGCTTATTGCCTACTGCCAAGGAACTCATGTTAGACTGTATTCAGTTTTCACAAAAACGCAGTACTGCAGCTTTATAGGATCGACTAAGAAAGGTTTGGCACGGCTGTTCCCTGTGATAAATGGTCCAATAAGGTAGGTAGGAATTTAGTGCGGTCTTAGGAAAAGAAGAAACCGCGCGGCCGACTTTATTGAATATTGAAAAGGTATCGTGCATGATGTATCTCATGTATGTATAATTGTATATAGTTAGTCGCTTAAAAATAAGAAAAAAAAAGGCCCTAAAATCCAAATAACAAAGAAAAATGCCAACGAAAGAAACCACAAAGAGAAAGTTTAACATTTCTGGAAACTACTTCTACAGTCCTACCAAGTATGGAGCTCATTCATGCATATCATCCTAAAGTACTAGTGACACCAGAAACAAAGAAAAAGAAAAAGATATATATATATATATATATATATATAGAGGCCCGTTCTGAAGCGGACGTCCGCACTTCGCTAAACTGCGGACGTCGACTCTTTTGCGGCGTTTCAGGCTGCGACGGCGGCTTGGGGCTTGCCGGACGGAGGCCGAAGGCATCCTAGACAGTTCTGGGCAGCGATCGAGGTCGGAGGAGATCGAGATTGCAGGTTCTGGGCAGCGACCTGACCTGCAACTGCAAGATTCTGGGCAGCGCTGCAACCTCGTCGCCGGCGACTCCACCCGATTGCAGACTGGTCCGTCCGACCCCTGACCTCCGTCCGGCAAGCCCCGCCGCTCCGTCGCGCCCCAAGCAGAGCTGCAGCGTCGACGTCCGCACTTTCGCTAAAGTGCGGACGTCCTCTTTGGAACGCCTCCGTATATATATATTATATATACAGGAAGGATCTGAAGCAGATGTCCGTGAAGTAAGAAAAATGTGGATGAGATACGTGTCAGCCAGTCAATAGAGTTAATTTCCATCCGGGTCCCACACTCCCACAGAAATCATCTTCCCTATCTCTCACCCAGTTCAATTAGTCACACTCTTCTCCTCTATCTCTTACGTCGTTTTGGGGGGGATGCGGCCGAGGATGATGCCATTGACGGCGGAGGTATTCAGTGTTGTTTTCGATCACCTAAAATAAAAGAACTCTAGGTGCTCATCAAAGCAAACAATCTCTGATAACAAGTGAATCAGTAACTCAATTTCAACAAAACCATCTCGAAATTTGAACAAAGAAACTAAAAGAGAGTCAAAAGTCTTGAACAAAAATTTTAGAACAAATCCATCTGGGAGATCCTAAGTTCACAATCCTCCATCCACCCAAGTGAAGGAACTTTGAAGGATGTGAAAAAAGAGAGAGAAGAGAGACCTTAAGCTAGCACATTCAAAGAGATGTGCGGTAGAAGAGAAGATGATAAGAGCAATATCTGCAACACAGAGAACTAAAAGCTCCTCGGCCTTCTTCAAAAGCCCTCTTCTCCTCTTTGAAAACGTCACCTGCCTCACCGTGGCGTTGTCGATCTTCTTGATTTGAATCTTCTCCCTAGCAATCACTCAAATTCTTGATCTTCTTCTCGTGGAGACTCCGCGGTGGGGCTAAATCTCGATCCAAGTGCTCAATCTCCCACTTGCGGTCCTTGGGTCGAAGGGGATGGGTTTGTGAGAACGGTGGTGTGTATGAATACTGAGGCTCTGCCCATTTCAAGGTTTAAACTTTCTAATCAATTTGTTTCTGGATTTGGAGATCGGAGAGACGGAGGAGGTCAAGATCAGGAGCAAGTACTCTCCTCCTTTGGAGTCAGTGTTGACTTCCCTTGGACTGAAGGTGAGAAACAGAGAAGATGGTGTTGGTGGGACCTACATGGAAACTAAGTTGATTGGCTAGCTGACACGTATTTCGTCCGCATTTTGCCTGCTTCACGGACGTCCGCCACTGATTCTCGCTGTGCGCGCGCGTGTGTGTATATATATATATATGTATATGTGTGTGTGTGTTATTCAAAGACGCGTCAGAATTACTAAGGGATCTGGTATAACTTAAAAGAGCATCCCCACTGCAAGAATATGCAGCTTATTACTCACAAAAACCAAAACAGATGATAATCAGAAGAATCGAAGAGCACACAATTCAAGCAAAACACTAGACACCAAAACACTCGAGGCAAGAACCACATATAGCTAGCAAACAGCAGAAGAAAAAACCCATAAAAGGGCACATAACCTCATTAAAAAAATCTAAGAACAAAAGAACAAACTATAGCAACTCGGAATATATATCAACTTCTACAGGCATTACTTTGTTCAAACACGTACGAACGGTACGTGTAACGTATAGACATCACTCACTATATGATAAGGCACTCTGAAAAGAAGGAAGTTCAAACAAGCTAGTAATTCTATTATTGCCAAAAAAAAAAAAAACAAGCAATTTCTATTGATCGAGAAGTGAGGGCCACAGAAAAAAGGGCCTCAAGTCCTGTTTACTCATTCCACAAATTTCTAGTACAATATTCACAGGGGAGAAAGAACTAGTCTCTCATATTAAGGAAACAACTAGTCTTGCACATTTCCAGCACACATGCATTAAAGTCAAGAAATCAATGAGTTTCATTAGCAGATTGCATATTAACCAGAAGGGCAGGCGGTCCCTCACACATCGCTCCTGAGCTTGCCGCACTAACAGCAAATGCTTGTTGAAGCAGCTGACTGCCTCAAAATTCAACCTGAGCATTCTTTCGAAGGAACTGACCTAAAGAAGCAAGAACCACGTCTTACACCAGAGCTGGCTTCGACGTTTGTCTCACTTGAACCATAGGTCACTGGTGCCAAGGCAGCAGCTGCATGCCGCAGTATGCTCATTGCACCACTTGAAAAAATTGCAAGAGATTCCTTACATCAACCATTAACTTATCTACTAACCACTTCCATCCCAATTCAGAAACGCACAGTACATATACATGAGAGATTTTCACATATGTCTACTTGTAGCAAGATAACAGATTTTCACACATGTCTACTTGTAGCAAGATAACAGAAGAAGAGCTTTCTTGGACTATCAAGAACATCATTTTGCGTGGATATATAAAAAAAAAAAAAAAAAAGGTTCAGCGTGGATCTGTTATAGGATAGTGAGTCCTATAAAGAGTCTGGTCGCAAAGGATAACAATGGACGGCATGGTTTGTTATTTCATGCAGGTGCAAATCAAATTTTGTAGAATAGTAAAATGGCCTGCACGTTGATAGAGTATATTAGAGCAGGAAAACCAGTTCTCAGACCATACCCTTTATCATAAACCAGCGCTCCAATTGATGAAGAAACCACAAGATCTTCCCTTAATCAGCCAATTAGAAAGTCATTAACCAGTTTTATTACAATCCAAATGCATAGTACATGGAGATGAAAGATTGCAGTTAATAATATATCTTCAGATATACCAGTTTGTTCATTGTCCTGCCAAAGCCGTATACCATCCTTTGAACAAAATCAAAAAATAAAGCCAAAGAAACTGAAAATTGAGATCAACATAAATCTTATAGCAAATTGTTTAAGTAAAATAGATTCGAGAGAGAATTGTAGAGAGAGATGTGTGTATTATTATTGAGAATAGGAGCCCTATATATAGGGATTACAAAGTACTAGTTCTAATGTTACAAGGAATACCAATCCGTGTAGGATTGGGAAATCTAGAACCTTCTCTCCTATTGCTATTCCTAGTTTGATAAGGCACACTAAGTCGATTTTCCTTCAACACTCCCCCTTGTGCCGCTCAAACTTGGTGGTGACGCTTCATCCGTTGCCTCGTTAAAAACCTTGCCAGGTAACAAAAACCCTGTGGGATAAAAATAACCCTGGTCGAAGGACAAAAAGAGAACAACACGTCCTTCACTCTTCGAGATCGAACATGCAGACATCATAACTCCCCCTGATGTCGATATCTCCCCCTGATTGCTACAATCGTGGGAGTTCGGATAACTTTCTCAATCCGATGCTCTTCACATGTTTCTCGAAGGTGGATTTAGGTAACGACTTAGTGAATAAGTCCGCTACATTATCCTCTGATCGGATTTGATTCACTTCAATATTTAGAAGTGATTGTTGTTGCTGATTATAAAAGAACTTAGGCGATATATGCTTGGTGTTGTCGCCTTTGATGAAGCCTAACTTCATTTGTTCAATACAAGCTGCATTATCCTCATAAATGCATGTAGGTTCATCTGTGGTAGACTTCAAACCACAACTTCCTTGAATATGTCGAATTACAGACCTTAGCCATATACATTCACGAACGGCTTCATGTAGAGCAATAATCTCTGCATGATTCGAGGAAGTAGCAACAAGGGTCTGTTTTGTAGACCTCCAAGATATCGCAGTGCTTCCCATGGTAAAGACATAACCAGTTTGGGAGCGACCTTTGTGAGGGTCAGAGAGGTACCCTGCATCAGCAAATCCCATCAAAACATTGTTGTCGTTTTGATGGAGGGGAATAGGGTGAGGCCGGCCACCATGGGCGGCGGCGGCGCTGGAGGTGACAACATGGCCGACGGTCATGTTATGGACGGCGGCTCCATGCCTAATGGGGTCCGATCCCATTCTTCCGTCGTTCCTCGTCTCTCTGTAGGGATAAAATAGGCCCATATCAATCGTACCTCTTAGGTATCGAAAGATTGTCTTTACACCAATCCAATGGCGGCGTGTTGGCGCAGAGCTATGTCGAGCTAACAAGTTCACTGCGAATGAGATATCCGGTCTTGTGCATTGAGCTGAGTACAATAATGCGCCTATTGCACTCAAATAGGGCACTTCGGCCTCTAATGGTTCTTCGTCCTCATCCCTTGGACGAAACGGATCTTTTCCGGGCTCAAGACTACGGCCGATCATGGGAGTACTCGCAGGCTTCATTTTATCTTCATTAAAGCGCCTTAGAACCTTCTGAGTATATGCAGACTGATGGATCAAAATCCCGTCACTACGGTGCTCGAGTTCTAAACCGAGACAAAACTGTGTTTTCCCAAGATCTTTCATCTCAAATTCAGATTTCAAGTATTTAGCAGTTTCCTTCAACTCATCTAGAGTTCCAATTAGGTTCATGTCATCGACATAAACTGCTACGATTGCAAATCCGGAACTTGTTCTCTTAATGAACACGCATGGGCATATTTCATTGTTAATATATCCCTTCCCAATCAAGTAGTCACTTAGACGGTTATACCACATCCGTCCGGATTGTTTTAATCCATATAGTGAGCGTTTTAATCTTATTGAAAACGCTATTAAAACGCGCTCCGTGGTTTAGAGCCACTTGATTTGGGTAATTGAAGTCCATCTGGAACCTTCATATATATCTCTGAATCTAGATCCCCATAGAGATATGCTGTAACCACATCCATAAGCTGCATGTCAAGTTTTTCGGAAACTACCAAACTGACAAGGTAGCGGAACGTTATAACGTCCATTACGGGAGAATATGTCTCCTCGTAGTCGATTCCAGGGCGTTGTGAGAAACCTTGCGCCACAAGGCGGGCTTTATATCTTACCACCTCATTTTTCTCATTACGCTTTCTAACAAAGACCCATTTATGGCCAACAGGCTTTACACTTGGGGGTGTCTGCGTTACAGGCCCAAATACCTGTCTCTTTGTTAGTGAATCCAATTCAACCTGGATCGCATCTTTCCATTTAGGCCAATCTGCTCTTCGTTGACATTCTTCAACAGAGCGAGGTTCGATATCATCATATTCTATAATCCCTTTCGCAATATGATATGCAAATGCATCATCAATCGCCATAGAATTTCTATCCATCATCTCATGTACACTAGTGTAATTTATGGAGATCTCTCTATTCTCTGGAGTTGGTTCTGACATTGGAGCGTCCCCCAATGATGTCTCTTGGACATAACCATAATCCGGAATATTCTCATGAGATGGATTATTTATATCGATGATTAATGGATTATTCTGTGCCAAACTCGCTTTCTTTCTTGGGCGAGAATCCATCGAACCTATGGGCCTCCCGCGCTTCCTGGCGGGAGCCGTGGGCCTAGCCATAACGTCACCATCATTGAGAGATGGGACGTTGGCGCCATGCTCATGCATTCTTGAGTTGGCGTCATGTCCTCTACTTTTAGGGACATCAATCCTTGCAGGCACGTTTGCAGCAGGTATGTGTGATCTCGTCACTTTAGCGATATCAGAAAACGCATCAGGCATCGATTCTGCTACGTTCTGAAGATCGAGAATTCTCCGCACTTCAATTTCGGACTGTGCGGTTCGGGGATCAAGATGAGACAGAGTGGGGACAGACCACGACAATTCCTGTCGTTCCTGTTGAACATTGATGTTCTTATCTCCCCCTAACGACGGGAAGACTGTCTCATCGAAGTGACAATCCGCAAATCTAGCGGTAAAGAGATCGCCTGTCAAGGGTTCTATGTAGCGGATAATCGTTGGAGAATCATATCCAACATAAATGCCTAATCATCGTTGAGGACCCATTTTGGTGCGCTGTGGAGGCGCAATAGGCACATAAACTGCACACCCAAATATGCGTAAGTGTGAGACATCAGGCTCATACCCAGTAACCATCTGGGACGCAGAGAAGGGTTGAGTGGCAGTGGGCCTCAGACGAATAAGCACAGTTGCATGCAATATTGCATAGCCCCAAGCAGAAATAGGGAGATTGGTGCGCATCACCAATGCTCGAGCAACCATTTGTAGACGTTTAATGGCGGCTTCTGCGAGACCATTTTGGGTGTGAACATGAGGAACTGGATGTTCAACATCAATCCCAATGGACATGCAATATTCATCAAAAGTTTTTGATGTAAACTCCCCAGCATTGTCTAATCTTATAGACTTAATAGGATGATCAGGGTGGTGAGCCCGTAACTTAATTATTTGTGCTAGGAGTTTAGCAAATGCAGCGTTCCTTGTGGACAATAGCATAACATGTGACCAGCGTGTCGATGCATCAACCAATACCATAAAATATCGAAATGGTCCGCATGATGGTTGAATAGGTCCACAAATATCACCTTGGATTCTTTGCAAGAATGGTATATTTTCTTTAGGGTCCTTTGCATAGGATGGTCTCGATCCTAATTTTGCTAAAGAGCAGGCTTTGCAGAACGAATAATGGGCTTTAGAAATAACCAATGAGGATTTTGGTTGAGCCATGAAGTCACAATTGACTTTTGAAGTAGAAATTGGAGTCAGGGGAGCAGAGGTGGCGTCAAAGCCACCCTTGAGCCGCAGGGGGATGGCGGCGCCGGCTAGTGGTGGCCGGACTTGAAGGGGGAAGGCGCCGTGAGGCGCAGGTGCTCCTCCTTGATCCAAATTTCGAGTTTTACTTCCTTTCGTTCGGAAAAAGAGATGTCCGTGTGAAGTCTTTAATATACGGATCATCATGTCACGACCTGGGTGTCCCAAACGGTCGTGCCAAAGCCTATATGTGTCGGAATCCCATAAATCATTTCTCATGACATGGTTGGATTCAATGACTCAAATAGTGGTTGCATACAACCCACTAGAGCGACACATAAGTTTCTCTAAGACTCGTTTATGTCCGTAGTCATTAGAGGTGATGCAAAGGAACTCTTGTTCATTCTCACAATGTGTTTCCACATGAAAATCATTGGCACTTACATCTTGTAAGTAATAAAGTTCGAAAAATCAATCGATACTTTATTAATAATAGCCAATGATTACATCAAAGTTTCTTGACCAAAATCTAATCCAACATAAAAATCAAACCGTAGACAAATCGTAGTCACTCAATCCGTTCGGTAATTTCAATTTGGTTGTGACCAGGTAAGGTAAGGCGAGATTTTGGTGGAGCGTTGCTCACTTTTAAAACCGTTCTCTCAGATCAAACCTTGCCTAGACATCACAAGTACTCTTGAGTACGCCTAGAGGGAAAGAGTTAATACAATAAGTCATTTTATTGATTTAAGGCATAATTGCCATTACATAATTCTTGGAAAAATGAAAGACTATAAATAAAAATCTGCGCATTTTGTCTTCATCGCCAGATTTAAAGTCTTTGTGAACTCGAAGTCTTGATCACCATGATGCGACTACCTCCGTAGGTACATTGCAAATTCAGGTCCATTGATCAGACGTTCCATATCAGAAATAGACACCATAAAGAGGATTCTCCCTTAATTGAGGCGCATTGGCGCAATATGCATAGTCCCTAGGACTGGTGGCGTTGGAAAGTGGTGCCCATGGCCTACGTTGGCTCCATGGTTTCCAACCCTATTTCCCTCAAAATCACGCCTCCTACGGTCGTGTGATTGTCGCCTTGAGCGATTACCTTCTTGAGCATTTCGATCATATGGATCATGACGTCGATGGCGACTTTCTCTAGCCATAGGACGATGCTCTTGATAGCTATCTTGAAGCCTATCAAATTCTCTTTTCACAAGTTCATTGCCATGTCTTTCAGCAGTGGCCATAGCTTCAATAAGCTGTTGGAAACTTGTGATCCGTCTTGCATTTACATGAGTCCAGAATAAGTCAGAGGACCTCATAGCACAGGTGGGGAAGGTATTGAGGGTTTTCTCAATCAACTGGTCTTCTGTGATCATCTTTCCACAGAGACGCATCATTACTCTGATGCGGAGGGCTTCCGAATAAAATAGCATGACCGTGTCAAATTCAGAGAAGCGAAGATCTTTCCATTCTGCTTCTGTATTCGGAAGGATGGAGTCACGAACATCGCCATATCGTTCGCGAAGCGCTTGCCAAAGCTTTATAGCGCTATCCTCATTTATGAACTCAAACTGGAGGTCACTATCCATGTGACGTTTCACGAAGGCAATTGCTTTAGAATTATCTTTCTCAGTTTGAGGGTCTGGAGCTGTTTCTATAGGACAAAGCTCTTGGATTGTATGCAATAAATCTTGGGCAGTAAGATGGGTCACAATGTCAATGGCCCAGTATAAATATCTTTTGCCTGCATAATCCAATAGAACAAAATCGAGTTTGTTCGTGTATGTCATCCTGAAAGATGAAACAAGAACACGTTAGTTTCGGAGTCAATGCTTCCACGACAACTAATTATTGAGATTTCCGAGCTATGCTACCAAGAAATCGATTTCCAAGAAAATTGGATTAGACCGAAACAATGATGTTTATAAGGTCGTTAATCGATGCTTGCGAACGCTCTTAGTCCGAAGTCTTACGAACGCTCTTAGTTCGTAAATAGCGCGAATCCCCACGATTCCGCTTTCTCAAAATCGAACCCACGTTATAAGAAAGGTGGGATGAAGAAGAAGGGAGGTTTTTAAGTCCCCGAGAAAAGAAGAATAAGTATTTAAATTTATGAACTTCAAAACTTACTCTTGAATACTTACTTGTATTTGGATCACGCGCGTGTCGATGCAGGCGTGATGGAGCGAAGCAATCCAAGTAGATGCGTGCAGCGAATGCGGGGCAGCAGGGGCTGCGGTGGTAGTAGTGGTGTAGGAGCAGCGAAGGCAAACTGCAGTGGCAGCAGCAGAGCTGGTCGCAGGGGCGCGCTAGCAGGTATGCGCGCGGGCTGGCAGGTATGCTGGCCGAAAGGGCTGCAGGAGCAGGCGGGGCAACAGTAGGCGCAGGGGCGCACGCGGGGCAGGCTGCAGCGATGCTAGCACTGGCTAGGGGCTGCGGCAGTTTTTGGCGATATGAAATTCTTTTCGGGTTTTGGCTTTTTGGCTTTTGTGGTTTAGGGCTCGTGCTGATAACGTGTTTAAGTAAAATAGATTCGAGAGAGAATTGTAGAGAGAGATGTGTGTATTATTATTGAGAATAGGAGCCCTATATATAGGGATTACAAAGTACTAGTTCTAATGTTACAAGGAATACCAATCCGTGTAGGATTGGGAAATCTAGAACCTTCTCTCCTATTGCTATTCCTAGTTTGATAAGGCACACTAAGTCGATTTTCCTTCAACACAAATGAAATTAAAGATGGTTAAAGAGAGTTGAGACAATGGGCGCCACTAGGCAGTATATGCCTATACTACATGTAGTTACTTACCAAGGCAACCAATAACATCCACAAAAACTTAATTAAGGGGCCGTCATATGAATAACATCTAACATTCTAACCTTTGCTTAGTAGCACTTGATACACTAATTTGTTTAAGGTTATGGACGAAGAACCAAGTGGACCAGCGGCCTCTTTTGCAAGTCTCTTCCACTCCATGACCTTATTTTTCATTTCCTTACCCTTCTCTCCTACCATTAACTCTTTAATGAGTTTCTGTACTTCGTCTCTCTTCACATGATTACTGATCTCCATGCCAATACCCCACTCATAGCAAGTATAGAGACAGTTGATCCGCTGGTCGGCAACTAATGGCCAACAGAGCATAGGCACTCCTGCGGAAATACTCTCCATAGTTGAATTCCAACCGCTATGTGTTAAAAATGCACCGACTGATGGATGGTTAAGGACTTTCTCTTGTGGGCACCAATTTGCTATAAGACCTCTTTCCTTTGTTTCAGCCACAAACTCGGTTGGTAAAATCGCAGATTCACCAGCAACCAAATCAGGTCTAATAACCCACAAGAATGAAAGCTTGCTATTTGCAAGTCCCCAAGAAAACTCAATGAGATGATGAGATGTCATGACCACTATACTCCCAAAGTTCACATAAACAACTGAGTTTGGTGCCTTACCATTTAGCCATTGGAGACACTTAGTTTCTTCTTTCCGTAAACTGTATCCCAAAGACTTCAAAGGGTGTTCCGGTATCTGATTGAGAAGTAATTGGAGAGGGCCAATGGCGTAAACAGGTGGAAGCATAGATGTAGTACTGGATAGGGCTTCCAAAACATCTGGCTCCAACGCCTCAAAAGTATGAACAATAACTGCCGAAGCTTTATGAGCTCCCTCCACTGCTTCTAAGGCAAAGTTAAACTTGAAGTCATCGGGGTTTGTAGTTCTCCAGGAGCCTGAGAGATCCCTTAAACGGATATCCCTAAGTCCCGGAACCCAATCTATTACCGTGTCCAAAAAATCATTTGTCATACAGCTCTCATCTGCAACACATATGTTAAAGGAAATACTTCATCCTCTGTTTATACTTTATACACAAGCAATTAACCATAAAACTGGTAACTGGTTCAAATATTAATTTCATTACCTTTAAGGGGTGCAAATCCTTTTTCCACCAAAGTGGGAAATAATTTGAAGTTCATGAATCCAACTGCCGCCAAAGTAAAGAACTGCACTATAGGAATTCCTAGTTCTTCGGCAACTGTGATGCTGAACGTCAGGAAGCCATCTGAGACAATGCTAGTCACCGGAAGATTTATATTTCCATTCAGTTTGTTGAGGAGGTTACGGAACGGAGCCAAGAAATGTTTTCTGACAGATTTAAAGACCAAAGTGGTGTCTTGGGAGTCCTTTTCATCTGAACTAGGAAGGCCATCTGGAATAGTTTCAAACCGAAAATCAGGAAAGTGATCAAGAGAGTTGGGTCCAAGAGATTTAAGAAAGCGCCTGTGGTTGAACTCTGTGTTGACAAAGGTTATATGAAAACCTCTGTGGTGGAGGAGTTGAGCTAACTGAAGCATTGCCTTTATGTGGCTCTGAAATGGCAAAGGAATGCAGACAACATGAGGCTTATTGCCTACTGCTAAGGAACTCATCTTAGATAAACTTTTCTTTTCTTTTTTGTCAGAAGGAACTCATCTTAGATTGTGTATTCATTCTTCACAGAAATGCAGTACAGCTTTATAGGACTACGAATGGTTTGGCACGGCTGTGCCTTATGATGATAAATGGTCAAATAATGTAGGTAGAAATTCAGTGCTGTCTTAAGAAAAGAAGAAACAGACGTTATTGAATATTGAAAAGGCATCATGCAGGCTGATGACCACAGACGTTATATCAATGATGTATGTATATGGTTAGAGTCGCTCAAAATAGGAAAAAAAAAAAAGGCGCTAAAATCCAAATAACAGAGAAATGCCAACGAAAGAAACCACAAAGAAAAAGTTTTAACATTTCTGGCAACCAAGTATGGAGCTCATTCATGCATATATCATCCTAAAGTTGTAACAACAGAAAATATAATCTTCAAAGACTGGAGCATCCCAACTGCAAATCCCTACCTTTGACTGTCCTCCCCAATTAAGCCCAGACCCTCTCGCCACGGCCACCACTCATCCGGCGGCAGAAACTCATTGTTGTTGCCGTCGTCGTCGTCGTCATCCGCCAGGTCAGCAAAATCATCGTTGATCCTCTGCCGCTCCATTATCATCGCCTTGGTCAAGTCACAGGACTGGGGGCCATCAGAGCTCAGTGCTGCATATGGGATTGCCTGCTTGGGGTCGAGAATTTGACTGACATTCTCGTCTTCTTTTAATAATTTTTTTTTTTTTTTTTTATCAAAGAAGAACTTCATTAATAATGAACAGCTTACAACGAGTTTTAGGCGACATCTCCTAACCAGAAATGGCCTCTAGACTTCACACTGGAACTCTATAGTGACTGACTCTAAACTGGCACTACAACTGTATGACAAAGACAAAAGCGCAGGAGCAGTGAATGCTTGACAGCTCATCTCTCGTCCAGCCAATAAGAACTCTAAACTGGACAACTCACTTGTGTCGACACTAAACTCACCAACCAGAGTCCTCTTGACCAGCCTTGAATCGACCAAGCCAACACTCATTATGACCTAAACTCGACCAAAAGAATTGCCAGACATTCAGACTTGGGACTAAGGAAAACACCATCACCACCCTATTGTCAACGTACACCATCCATCCACTACTGCTCCAAATCGCCATCGCTCCAACTCGATCCCAGACAGGAAGGACCCACTAGAAGGCCAAGGATGATTGTCTATAGCCAGACATTTTCGCCACCGCTGCTGACCCAACTCCAGAACAGGAACTACCCCGAGACTGCAAAAGAGGAGATTGTCGTTGCCACATCCTTAGTAGTGCCTTATTACCGACTACACACCAACTACCAAACAAAACAAAACTAAAAGCATTAAAACAAAAAACCCAGACCCAAATACCACCAGGCCCAGGCCGGGCCCACACTCAATTAAGGCCCAGTCCGCCACCGCCGAAACACTCGCCACTCGCCACCACTGGAAACTGACCGCCGCCAGCATCATACCATCTTCCCTTCCGCCGCAAACCAGATCGAACCAGCCATCACCCCTGAAGGAGCGGAGGAAAGATCCCATCGTCCCGCCACCGGCAGCACCGCCGCCACCGCCGCCACCGCCTTGACGCCAACCTTCCATCATCCCCACTACTCAGGCAAGGCGCGCCACCCCACCCCACCCCACCCCAGACCCAACCCAAACCTTCCGAATCCGATCGAAGCAAACTGACTGGATCGAAAGCCCGAAGAAACCAGCGAAGCCGCCACCCGGTCATCACCGCCAAGAGACCTCCGAGCCCGCCAATCTAACTCAGAACCACCCCCCGCCGTCCGCGCTCCCCACTCGGATAGAGCAATACCGATCCCACTTGCCTGCCGCCGACGTCGATGTCGCCAAACGATCTGGTTTGCTCCGTCATCCCCCGCAATCTCTTCTCCGACTGGACCTCTCACAATCGGACAGGCGCTGCTCACTTTCTGTTTTGCCTAGGGTTTCTCTGCTATTTCTTTTAATAATTAGGGAAACGTTTTTTGTTTTATGTACCCATGTGGCATTTTTGTGGGATCCAAATGGTGACATCATCGTATAACAGCCATGTCGGCCGTTAACTGCCATGTCAGCATTTGACATTTTTTTTTATTAACGAATTTGCTTAGAGCATCTCCAATGGCTTTTTCTTTTGGTTTGGGTCAAATTTGAATTTGACATATGACATGGCAAATTTGATATAACAACATTTTGACATCCTTTAAGCTCCAATGGCTATGTCAAATTTGAATATTACTTTAATATATAAAATTCTATTTTTGTTGTTTTTTTGTTTTTTTTATCTTGTAAATCAATTGAGATGCAATTGAGAGATGCAATTGAGATGCAATTGAGATTATGAGACATTTGAGATATGGGAATACATATAATTGAAAGTACATCAATTGGCTTGATACGCCCTTCAAGCAATCTGATCTCTGACCTCATTTTGCTTTGATCAAAGTGGAACTATCACCAGGCACAACAAAATTCTATTACATGCATGTTCACTTATACAAGAGCATTCAAAGTTCACAGCAAAAAGAAGGGTATATAAATAGAATACCTCTTCTTCTTTTTTCTCCCAGTCTTGGAACTCAGCCCGAGCGCGTTCTCTGGCAAGCAGCGCCTGCAGAAAGAAATGAAATGTGCATAACAAAACTACAATGATATCAACCAATAAGGTAAGAAGAAATGACAACAACAAAAATATTATTCCCGATGGCAAAATGCACACCAATTCATTATGCCAACATTTTCAAGAGAAAAGTTCTTGGCATACCAGGCAATAAACTTACCATTTCTTCCTCATGTTGAGCTTTTTCAAGTGCTCTTACCTCCCTTCTCTTCTTAACCTTTTCTATCTCAGCCTGCATAATGAACTTAAACATATTAGAATTTCAAGTAAGCAAAACAGAAAAGGTTGGGAATTAACAAAAGTATGTGGCATGGCATGAGCTGATGGAGATACTTAAAATACACTGCCAAGTACCACCTCAGATGTGTATATCACACAGGTATCTGGAGTAAATAAACTAGATATGTAAAGACACTGAAACAACCTCCCAACCCAACTAGCTTATATAAGGTTCTCCCTGTCCTGGATAAAGGACTAATTGCTTTAGAACAAGCTACACACAGACACACATGTATACAAGAACCAACCCTCTAAGGGAAATAACTTATTACCATTCAGTCTTAACAAAAACAAAATAAACATTCTTTTATTACCATTCAGTTAATAAACTTTAACTCATCAACTAACAATCCATTTTGCTAACAGATAAACATGCATTTAACTCATCTACATAATTCCTGCCATAATATCTGGGAAGAGAAGCCCTACAAAACTCATTTCATATTCTAAACAACTCAATTTCTCAAAACAAGCTATTGGAAATAAAAGCAATTCAGTTTCTCACCTAATTGGACTGTTAACAACCAAACAGCTGCTCACAACAATTGAATCCACACCAAACTTGATCATAAATTGTTGGATTAAATATTGTTTACTCCCTATACTTATAGGGTTTCATCGTTTCAGTCCCTAACCTTCGAATTTCACCTAAAAAGTCCCTGAACTCTCAATTTCCTCCCAATTGGTCCCTGCCGTCAAAATTTTCTGTTAAAGTTGCTGAAATGTCTATTATGCCCTCACTTAATTTTTTTTTTCTCTCTCTTTTATTTCTTTTTTTCATTTCACCTCTTGAAGGTCTGTGGATTAGAACCATCTTGATGAGGAGATGAACAGAAGGAGCCGAGAGAGCCAAAAGAAGAAGAGGTAAAAATAAAAAATAAAAAAAAAATAAAAAAGAGGAAGAGATTTTTTTTTTTTTTAAGTAATTGAGGGTATAATAGACTTTTTAGGGGAAGATAACGGAGTTTTTGACGGATGCTTGACGATAGGGACCAATTGGAAGGAAATTGGGAGTTCAGGGACTTTTTAGGTGAAATTCGAAGGTCAGGGACTGAAACGATGAAACCCTATAAGTATAGGGAGTAAACAATATTTAACCCTAAATTGTTTGACTTCGCCTCTCATTGTTGTACACCCTCAATTATCTATGCCAACATAAAAGTAAATGTGAAACCTCAAGTCAAGACTTCATATACAAATAGACAACTATGTCATTATTTCCAGAAAACAAGCTCCACAACAAGATAAACAGTAACCACCATACACAAAGTGCCCCAAAACTACCAGAAACAATATATACTCACTGATATTAGGCAAGCATCCTCATTGCAGCGGTAACTTTTTGTAGAGATGATAGCCCAAGACGGCCTGCTGAATCCCTTTTTTGAACAAAATAGGAGTCATGAGCTTCAACTGCAGCTAGACTTCGAAGAAAAACATGTTGATGCATCCGAAACCTTCTCCAAAATACAACTTCTTCATGAACAGGATTTTCAGCAAAATAATCATTGTATAGTGTTTCCTGACCTTGCAATCGTTGTCTATCTTTATATATGCGACCAGGAATTGAGCCCCGACGTCTTCTTCTTCCCTTCTCTTGTAGAGCAGCAATCTCCAGATTCATCAATTCTTTGTCTGATGATGAATTGGCAAGATCCCAAAATTCCTCATTTGCAGCATCTGAAGATGAATCTGATAAATTTTGATCAATGTTCCTAATATTCAAGAAGAGAAAAGAAACTTGAAGAGAGGAAAGCTTGAATTTCTGGGTGAGAGGAGAGGAAGAAAGACATGAAAGGGAAAGAGAGTGAGAGAGAGAGAGAGAAACAAAGAACAAAAAAATAAAAGACAGAAACGGAGGAAGCTGTCAAATTTGACAGAGAAGACTCTTATGTCAAATCCACGTGGATTAGGCAAATGGGTTGGAGATTAGTTTGGTTGGTCAAAAGTTGACGTTGGGTATCCATCTGGCAAAAGACACATCTGTTGGAGATGGTCTAACCAAGGTATGAAATTGTCTTTTCTAAAAAAAAAAAAAAAAGGATATGAAATTGTCTAACGGAAGAATAGTATGGTATGAAAATGCAAAAATTTGAAGGTTGGATTTGAAATTGAAAATAATCCTATAATTTGGAGGGGTATTTTGTAATCAATCCTTACTAATTAATTCCACAAATTTCTAGTACAACACTCACAGGGAAGAAAGAACTAGTCTCATATCCAAAAAACTAGTCTTGCACACATTTCCAGCACACATGCATTAAAGTCAAGAAATCAATCATATTAACCAGAAGGGCAGGCAGTCCCTCACACCCTCACACATCGCTCCTGAGCTTGCCGCACTGACAGCAAGTGCTTGTTGAAGAAGCTCACTGCTTCCAAATTCAACTTGAGCATTGTCTTGCACAGTATGCTCATTTTACCACTTGAAAAACTTGCAAGAGATTCCCTACATCAACCACTAACTTATGTACTAACCACTTCTATCTCAATTCAGAAACGCACAGTACATATACATGAGAGATTTTCACATTTGTCTACTTCTCGCAACATATATAACACAAAAAGAGCTTTCTAGGACTATCAAGAAAATCATTTTTTGTGGATATTAAAAAAAAAAATTAAAAAAAAGTTCTGTTTGGATCTGTTATATGATAGTGAGTCCTACAAAGAGTCTGGCAGCAAAACATAACAATGGACGGCATGGTTTTGTTATTTCATGCAGCTGCAAATCAAATCTTGCAGAATAATAAAATAGCCTGCATGTTAATAGAGTATATTAGAGCAGGAAAACCAGTTCTCAGACCATACCCTTTATCAAATACCAGCGCTTCAGTTGATGACGAAACCACAAGGTCTTCCCTTAATCAGCCAATTAGAAAGCCATTAACCAGTTTTATTAAAATCCAAATGCATAGTACATGGAGATGAAAGATTGCAATATACCAGTTTCTGTTCATTGTCCTGCCATATACCATCCTTTGAACAAAATCAAAAAACAAAGCTAAAGAAACTGAAAATTGAGATCAACATAAATCTTATAGCAAAAAGAAATTAAAGATGGTTAAAGAGAACTGGGACAATGGCCTCTAAGCAATGTATGCCTATGACTACATATAGTTAATTACTTAGTAGCACTTGATATACTAAATTGTCCAAGGTTATAAGCGAAGAACCAAGTGGACCAGCGGCCTCTTCTGCTAGTTTCTTCCACTCCATGACCTTAGTTTTCATTTCCTTACCCTTCTCTCCAACCATTAACTCTTCAACAAGTTTCTTTACTTCATCTCTTTTCACATCATTACTGATCTCCATGCCAATACCCCACTCATAGCAAGTATAGCGACAGTTGATCCGCTGGTCACCAAGTAATGGCCAACAGAGCATAGGCACTCCTGCGGAAATACTCTCCATAGTTGAATTCCAACCGCTATGTGTTAAAAATGCTCCAACTGATGGATGGTTAAGAACTTTCTCTTGTGGGCACCAACTTGCTATAAGACCTCTTTCCTTTGTTTCTGTCACAAACTCGGGTGGTAAAATCGCAGATTCACCAGCAACCAAATCAGGTCTAATAACCCACAAAAATGAAAGCTTGCTATTTGCAAGTCCCCAAGCAAACTCAATGAGATGTTGAGGTGTCATGACCACTACACTCCCAAAGTTCACGTACACAACTGAGTTTGGTATCTTACCATTAAGCCATTGGAGGCACTCAGTTTCTTCTTTCCGTAAACTGTATCCCACAGACTTCAAAGGATGTTCCGGTATCTGATTGAGAAGTAATTGGAGAGGGCCAATGGCGTAAACAGGTGGAAGCATAGATGCAGTGCTGGATAGAGCTTCCAAAACATCCTGCTCCAACGCCTCAAAACTCTGAACAATAACTGCTGAAGCTTTATGAGCTCCCTCCACTGCTTCTAAGGCGAAGTTAAGCTTGAAGTCATCGGGGTTTGTAGTTCTCCAGGAGCCTGAGAGATCCTTTAAACGGATATCCTTCAGTCCTGGAACCCAATCTATTACCGTGTCCAAAAATTCATTTGTCATACAACTCTCATCTGCAACACCCATGTTAAAAAGAATTACTTCATCCTCTGTTTATACTTTATACACAAGCAATTAACCATAAAACTGGTAAGTTATTCAAATATTGCTTTCATTACCTTTGAGGGGTGCAAATCCTTTTTCAACCAAAGTGGGAAATACTTTAAAGTTCATGAATCCAACTGCCGCCAAAGTAAAGAACTGCGCTATAGGAATTCCAAGCTCTTCAGCAACTGTGATAGTGAATGGGAGGAAACCATCCGAGGCAATGCAAGTCACTACAGGAAGACTCTTGTCGCCATTCAGTTTGATGAGGAGGTTACGAAACGGAGCCAAGCAATGTGTTCTGACGGCCTCACAAAGCAAAGTGAGGTCTTGGGTGTCATCTTCATCTGAACTTGGAAGACCATCCGGAATAGTCTCAAACCGAAAATCAGGCAAGCAATCAAGAGAGTTGGGTCCAAGAGACTTAAGAAAGCGCTTGTGGTTGAACTGTGTGTTGACAAAGGTTATATGAAAACCTCTGTGGTGGATGAGTTGAGCTAACTGAAGCATTGCCTTTATATGGCTCTGAAATGGCAAAGGAATGCATACAGCATGAGGCTTATTGATTACTGCCATGGAACTCATCTTGGTTTCTGTATTAGGTATTCACAGTTTCACACAAATGCAGAACAACTTTGTAGGACTCACAAATTTTGGAGTGGCTCTACCGTGTGAAAATGTGGCCTATAAAGAGTCACTCTAGGTATAAATCAAAATGTGGCTTACAAAGAAGAAATCGAATCTTATTGAATACTGAAACGGCATCCTGCATCCTGCATGTTCTTAAGTATGTTTTATAATGTATATGGTAAGAGACAATTATAAGAAGAAGAAAAAAAAGGCGCTAAAATCCAAATAGTGAAGAACAATGCGAACAAACGAAGCCACAAAGAAAAGTTAACAATGCCGGCAACTTCTCTAACCCCATGATGCAAGTGAATCTCCCTAAAAGAGATATATTTAAATTGGGTATTTATCATCACTTTTTTTTTTTAATATATCAATCAAGCAATCCAATCTAGTATTGGACTTCACTCATGTATCTTGATCATCCTAAAAGGGTACATAAGTACGTAACAACAGCAAATATTCAAAGACCTGTCAGAATCAAGGGCACTTCTCTCTATAACCTAAACAGCATTTCAACTGCAGCTCATTGGAAATGTTTCATTTTTTTATGAACTAAAACTGAGTATAGTCTGAAGACTAGAAGAGCACACAGTTCGAGAGACTAAGCACCAAAACTAGTGTGCCAAGAACAAAATAACACAAAGTTTTCATTCAAAAATCGAAGGACCAAAAGAACAAGTTGAGGCAATTTGGAATATCAACTCCTTTTGGTCCTTTATTTAAACATGTACTTGTACGTGTAATGTATGCAAACATGAGACATATCGATCACTACATGGCTAAGGTCCTCCAAAGAAGAACATCAAACGAGCAATTTCTACTGAGAATGAAGTGAGGATCAAACAACAAAGGCATCCAGTTCTGTCTACTGGTTCCACAACTTGTAAAATATTCATAGGCGAGACCACTCCCATCTCATAACATGCAACAAAAAACTGGTCTTGGCAATTTCAAACAGAGATGCATTACCATTAGTCAAGAAAATAATGTGTCATCGCAGATTGCATATTAACCAGCAGGACACTACTAACCCGGTGATAGCTTGCCACACTTATAGCAAGTGCTTGTTGAAGCAGACCGTCCTCCAAATTCAAGTGGAGCATTGTTCGAGGAACTCAGCAATCTCCATGTCCAGTGCCCTGCTTTTCCGCACTACAATCAGGAAGAACCAGTACTCGCACCATAGCTGCGTTGAACCATAAGTCACCTTGGCAGCGTCATGTTGAACACCAGCAGCTGCCAGTGTGCTCCTTGCACCATAGATGCCTAAATTAACCAAATAATTTATCTCTTCCCACCTGCATCCCAATTCAGAAGCACACACTACATATACATGACAGACTACACATTTACCAAATACCTTTATCTACTTGTACCATAATTTTGAAAAACAGATTTATAGGGACATCAAGAACAGCATTTCATGTGGATAAAAAAAGAAACCAAAAGTTCTGTGTGGATCTTCTATATGACAATGAGTCTAATAAAGAGTCTGGACACAAAGAATAACAATGTACGGAATGGTTTTGTTTTTTCATGCATGTACAAATCAAATCTTGTAGAATAGTAAAATGGCCTGAACGTTAATAGTGTATATTAGAGCAGGAAAACCAGTTCTCAGACCATACCCTTTGTCATAAACCAGCGCTCCAATTGATGAAGAAACCACAAGATCTTCCCTTAATCAGCCAATTAGAAAGCCATTAACCAGTTTTATTACAATCCAAATGCATGGTACATGGAGATGAAAGATTGCAATTAATAATATATCTTCAGATATACCAGTTTGTTCATTGTCCTGCCAAAGCCGTATACCATCCTTTGAACAAAATCAAAAAACAAAGCCAAAGAAACTGAAAATTGAGATCAACATAAATCTTACAGCAAATGAAATTAAAGATGGTTAAGGAGAGTTGAGACAATGGCCACTAAGCAGTATATGCCTATACTACATGAAGTTACTTACCAAGGCAACCAATAACATCCACAAAAACTTAATTAAGATTGCCATATGAATAACATCTAATCTTTGCTTAATAGCACTTGCTTAACTAAATTGTCTAATGTCATGGTTGACGAACCAAGTGGAGCAGTGGCCTCTTTTGCTAGTATCTTCCACTCCATGACCTTATTTTTCAGTTTCTTAGCCTTCTCTCCTACCATTAACTCTTCAATGAGTTTCTGTACTTCGTCTCTCTTCACATCATTACTGATCTCCATGCCAATACCCCACTCACAGCAAGTATAGTGACAGTTGATCCGCTGGTCACCAATTAATGGCCAACAGAGCATCGGAACTCCAGCAGAAATACTCTCCATGGTTGAATTCCAACCGCTGTGTGTTAAAAATCCTCCAATTGATGGATGGTTGAGCACTTGGTCTTGTGGACACCAACTTGCTGTTAGACCTCTTTCCTTTGTTTCAGCTACAAACTCAGGTGGCAAAATTGCAGATTTACCAGCAACCAAATCAGATCTAATAACCCACAAGAAGGGAAGCTTGCTATTTGCAAGTCCCCAAGCAAACTCAATGAGATGTTGAGGTGTCATGACCACTACACTCCCAAAGTTCACATACACAACTGAGTTTGGTATCTTACCATTTAGCCATTGGAGGCACTCAGTTTCTTCTTTGCGTAAACTGTATCCAACAGACTTCAAAGGGTGTTCCGGTATCTGATTGAGAAGTAATTGGAGAGGGCCAATGGCGTAAACAGGTGGAAGCATAGATGTAGTGCTGGACAGAGCTTCCAAAACATCTGGCTCCAACGCCTCAAAAGTATGAACAATAACTGCCGAAGCTTTATGAGCTCCCTCCACTGCTTCTAAGGCGAAGTTAAACGAGATGTCATCGGGGTTTGTGGTTCTCCAGGAGCCTGAGAGATCCCTTAAATGGATATCTTTCACTCCCGGAACCCAGTCTATTACCGTGTCCAAAAATTCATTTGTTATACAGCTCTCATCTGCAACACCCATGTTAAAAGAAGTACTTTATCCTCTGTTTATACCGTATACACAAGCAATATTCAAGCATAAAACTGGTAAGTTGTTCAAATATTGCTTCCATTACCTTTAAGGGGTGCAAATCCTTTTTCCACCAAAGTGGGAAATATTTTGAAGCTCATGAATCCAACTGCGGCCAAAGTAAAGAACTGCGCTGTAGGAATTCCAAGTTCTTTGGCAACTGTGATGGTGAATGTCAGGAAGCCATCCGAGACAATGCTAGTCACCGGAAGATTCATATTGCCATTCAGTTTGTTGACGAGGTTACGGAACGGAGCCAAGCAATTTCTTCTGAGGGAATCACAAAGCAAAGGGATGTCTTGGGACTCCTTTTCATCCGAACTTGGAAGGCCATCAGGAATAGTTTCAAACCGAAAATCAGGAAAGCGATCAAGAGAGTTGGGTCCAAGGGATTTAAGAAAGCGCTTGTGGTTGAAGTCTGTGTTGACAAAGGTTATATGAAAACCTCTGTGGTGGAGGAGTTGAGCTAACTGAAGCATTGCCTTTATATGGCTCTGAAATGGCAAAGGAATGCAGACAACATGAGGCTTATAGCCTCCTGCTAAGGAACTCATCTTAGATTTTTGAAAGCTTTACCAAAATCTTCTCTTATCCACCGAACCCCAAATTTGAAACCAGTCCTTCACTTACTTCAACAAATGGCTATAATTACAGAGCCATCACGAAAGCTTCTTCACAATTCCAGAGAGAGCCTTACCCGCCCAACGACAAGGGTCAAGCCTCGGCTCGTCGGACGGGAGAGCTACGTCAGCAGCGGGAATGAGCAATCCGGTGACGACGTCTCGCCTTGTCAGTCCACAGCTTCCTCGAGGAAGAAGAATCGTCTTCGGATTCGCGGTCGCCGGACAACGACGATTATGACTTGGTGTCGGATCGTGAGTTTTGTGAACGTCGGCGAATGCAAATGATGAAGAAGAAGCTCCGGTGCACTTCAATCGTCCTCTAGCAAACGATTGTGAGCTCCAGTCCAAGCAGGGTGACTGAGAGCTGAGCCTAAAGTCATCGAATGAGAGGTTTGTGCGGGAATTTACGAGATTGACCTAATTTTTTAACTGTCGAGCAGTAATCCGTTGATAAGTTATAATTCTAACATCATAAAGGTCATAGAATTCGATTATCATTTACATATATAAATGTTTAGTAGCTACGAGTTTTTTTTTTAGAAAAAAAAAAAAAAGACCTAAGTTTTTTAGCTAATGTATTCGAGGTTATGTTTTGGGCTTTTGGACAAACTAAAATAAATGTAAATTATTATTTTCTTTTATTTTTGGGCTTTTCAGACAACAAATGTTGTGTCTGAAATTTTATGAAGGGGCCTTGACCCAATGCCTAAATTTGAGTCAATATACTCTCACTTACTTCACTAAGAAATTTTATTGGGGAGCAATAAACATGGGGCAATAATATTCTCTGGTGACATATGAGATCTCTGACGACCACTTTAGGGACATCCGGTGACCGAAGTCCGGCTGCCATTGATTAGAATCCGGCCGGTGACCGGAGTTCGGAGTATGGTGAAGTCTCCTATGACTTCTCTCTTTAGGTGACAAAGAGAGGGAGGGCAAAATTGTCTCAAAAATAAACAAAAAAAAAATACTTAATTAGGTATTAGGGTAAAAAATATATAATTTATTGGGGAAGTGGGCAATCTTATAAGATGTTTGGGTAAGTGGGGTTAGTGTAACTCAAATTTGGAAAATAGACATTTTTCCCTTTTATGAAATTTCCTAGTATCCATCTTTATGACTGTGTTGGCTAAGAAGAAAACAAACGATTGGTTTAAAAAATCTATCGTCTGATTAACTCAGACAACAGAAATATCTAACATGTTGTCTGATAAGTGTCGTGTAATTCATTTATGGATTAATTTCAGTTTACCTCCCTGAGGTTTGGGGGTGTCATCATGTCACCCCCTCTATTCTCAATTTTGAATTTTTACCCCCAAAACTTTTCAATTTCAATCAGCCGTGTCCAATTTCTACTATTCCATCCAAATTGGACGTTAACTCTGACGATCGGACCCACTTTGAGGGTTAAAATGGTCATTTCAAGACAAAAAAATTGTTTTTTTTTCTTTGTTTTTTTAATTTATTTATTATTTTATTTTATTTTTGTCTTCAACCTATACACCACAAGTTATAATAGGTTTATAAAAACAAAAAGATACTCTAGGTGGTTGAAAGCCGCTCGCTGGTCTACGATATTTGTAATATATCTCTGATAAAGCGAATAATTTAAGGATATATCCCTAATAAAGTGAAGAAATATCTGTAAAAAATGAAAAATTTTGGGATATATCCCCAATAAAGTGAAAATATCTGTGTAAAATCATTTTTTACAGATATTTACAGATAAAGTGTAAAATCGTGAAGAAATATCTGTGTAAAATCATTTTTTACAGATAAAGTGTAAAATCATTTTTTTTACAGATATTTCTTCACTTTATTGGGGATATATCCTAAAATTCTTCACTTTATCGGAGATATATCACAAATATCGTAGACCAACGATCAACTTTCAACCACCTAGAGTATCTTTTTGTTTTTATAAACCTATTATAACTTGTGGTGTATAGGTTGAAGACAAAAAAAAAAAAAATTTAATAGTTTTTTTGTCTTGAAATGACCATTTTAGCCCTCAAAGTGGGTCCGATCGTCAGAGTTAACGTCAAATTTGGACGGAATAGTAGAAATTGGACACGGCTGATTGAAATTGGAAAGTTTAGGGGGTAAAAATTCAAAATTGAGAATAGAGGGGGTGACATGATGACACCCCTAAACCTTAGGGGGTAAACTGAAATTAATCCTTCATTTATCTTAGGTAGTGAATTAAATTGGGTATTTATCATCACCTTTTTTTAATATATCAACCAAGGCCTCATTCATGTAATCCCATCTCATATTGGACCTCATATATTCATGTATCTTGATCATCCTAAAACGGTACGTAACAAGAGCAATATTCGAAGACCTGTCAGAATCAAGGGCACTTCATCTATGGACAACGATAATTATGATGTAGAGCCTCTGATCCAGGCACCTACACAATGGCGGAGCTAGGATTTTAAAATGGGGTGGGCTAAAAAAATATTTTCATAAAAGTTTACTATATTTTTTTTTTTTTTAAGTTTTACAAACCACATCTTATATTAAAGACATATCAAACAATCAAATAGCTAACTGATTAAAAAAATGAACATTATAACGTTTGATAGAAACTTGATAACGGAAGTCTAAGACAAAAGAATGTACTTACTCAAATTACACCTTACACCCTTGAATAGAAACAAAATCTTTAATTATTGAATCTGTATCATAATTCTTGGCCAACTCTTTTTCAATGCGGACAATCATGTTATCAGCCAAAAAGTCATTCTCCATCTTGTTGTGCAATATTGTTTTGATATGTTTCATAGCTGAAAATGCTCTTTCTGTAGGTGCTGTAGAAACCGGCAAATAAGTGACATGATGATGCTCATTAGACGCAAGTGGTGTACTGCTATCCTGATCTTCTCATATTTTCTTGAGCCATGAATCAATAGTTTTTGCTTTCTTGGTTGGTCGATTATGATCAGACATTATATTTAAATATGTAACCATCATCAATTGACAAATGCAACAATAAAATCAAGTAATCAACTATTATAAAATCAAAAGTAAAACAAAAACACTACTCTAGCAATTCATTAAACGATAAAACGAAGAGCCAACTGATCAGAAAAAAAAGCAAACCCATAATCCCAAACCTTAATGAAAAAGAAAAATACAATCTAAGAACTGATAAAGAATCCAACAATACATATGGGGTCAAACGTTGGTCAATAAAAAACATATATACCAGTAGCATGTATACCTCTTAAACAAAGTCAGCAAGCTAAATTAGTATATTAATCAAGTAGCAATAGCACAATAGGACTCAAATGGATTTGATTAATCAATTGTGAACTAAAAACAAAAAAAATATGAATTAAAAATTTAAGAGGTGCAAAAATCATATACCCAACAGAAATAGAGGATAAACTTAAACCTGAAGAGTGAAGAGGGAAAATGGCAGTCGACAGAAGAACCAAAGCTTTTCGTCTGGGTCTGATTGATTTTGGAGAAACAGCGAGAGAAAAAAGAGAAAAAAGTTGACCTAGTTTACTAAAAAAAAGCAAGCTTTTTATGCGACTATACCTCTTAAAGCAGAATAGAAAATAAAATCAAATTAAATACCTCAAGAAAATAAATAATATATATCTGATCAAAAAAAGAAAAAAGATAACATATGGACTAAGTTTAATAACATATGGGCTAAGTATAGAAATTTGGGGTGGGCTAATTTTTAATATTTAATTTTTTAAACTAAAAATAAGCTACAAAGTAATGTTTTTTCAAAATTTGGGGTGGGCTGTAGCCCACCGGAGCCCGTGTGTAACTACGCCTTTGCACCTACATAACGATGGCGGTGGTGAAAATGAGTCTTGAGACTAGAATAGAAATCCCAGAATTTTTTTTTCCGGTACAATCTATAATTAAATCCCAGATTTTTACAAATAATTCCCATAAAATCATATATTTGTTAAAGGATATTTGACTTTAGTGTGTCTTGTCAAACTAGAATTACTTTTTATTGTTGCAATATTAGATAATGTACTAGATTCTTACTTCTAGTTATTACTTTCTATTGTTGTACGTAACAGAAGAGAATATTCTAGATTCCTACTTCTAGTTAGAATATGATTCCTTGTACTCCAAGATTATATAGTTATACTCCCTGTATATAGGGGGCTCCTATTATCAACGAAAGACACAACTATTCCTCTCTACAATCTTTCTTGAAACCTTTATTCTTAAACAATTTTCAACTCATCACCCTGTTATTAGCTTATTAGGGTTTTAGGATGCTTGATCCACAAGTTACAATACTTGATCACCCTATTTATTCTTTTGTTGGTTAACATCAGCCCTATATATACACCTGAACACCTCTACCCATAACCAATTCATCAATTGTTTTCTTCAAATTGGTGGAACTGTTCTTGTGAGACTAGGTCAATTTCTTTAATAACATTAGAGTGCGTGTCTGGACTTCAATTCCACCTGAATCATGAGTGATAATACAGAAATTAAGCTCCCGCCGTTGACACTCTTGAACGACGCTTCTTTTACATCCCTTCTTTCAAGATTTACGGCGGCGTTGCTGGCCTCTACGACTATGGCTCGCTAAGCTGTAAACTCAAGAAGAATGTCCTTTCGCTTTGGCATCAGCACTTTGTTCATGAAGAGAACATGTGGGAGATTAACTGCCATTGCCTCACACCAGAGGCTGTTTTGAAGGCATCTGGCCATGTAGATAAGTTCACTGATCTCATGGTCAAGGATGAGAAGAAAGGGACTTACTACCGGGCTGATCACTTGCTCAAGGATTTCTGCAATAAGAAGCTTGAAGAGGACCATCGCATTAGTTCAGAGATGGCAATGGAGCTGACAGAAGTTCTTTCGAAATTGGACGGTCTATCAGCTGAAGAGCTGGGTGCATGCATTAAGAAATATAAGATTAAAGCCCCCGAAATAGATAACCATCCTCTTTCGGATCCTTATCCTTTCAATTTGATGTTTCAAACATCAATTGATCCGTCTGGTTCGAGCACTGGTTTCTTTCCCCCATAAATTGCACAAGGCATATTTGTGAATTTTATGGACATTTACTATGACAATGGGTGCAAGCTGCCTTTTGCTATTGCTCAAGTTGGCCAGGCTTTTCGAAACAAGATATATCCTCGCCAAGGCTTGTTGAGAGTCTGTGAGTTCACACTCGCGGAGATTGAGCACTTTGTTGATCCTGAGGACAAATCTCACCTAAAATTCCCCAGCGTTGAGAAGTTGGAACTTCCGATGTTCCCAAGGGATGAACAAAAGCCCGACCAATCTGCAAGATTAATCTCACTGGGTGAAGCAGTGCAGTCTAAGATTATGGAGAATGAAACTCTTGGCTACTTCATTGGGAGAGTATATCTCTTCCTCACTTGTCTGGGTATAGACAAGAACCGTTTAAGGTTCAGGCAACACCTTGCTAAAGAAATGGCTCACTATGCTGCTGACTGCTGGGATGCTGAGATAGAGACTTCCTATGGCTAGATTGAGTGTGTCGGTATTGCAGATAGATCTGCATATGACTTGAAGGCTCATTCGGGGAAAAGTCGTCTTGAGCCACTACTAGCAAAAATAGCTATACACACTGATTCAAATCAGTGTGTATAAAACCTAATAGCTACTGAAATCTGTGTGGGAAGCCCAATAGCTACCCTATACTCACAGATGCTACGTCTGTTCCATTTGGTGGGGTGGTCTTTGGTCTTCCCCACTGATAGAAAAATCAGTGTGAGTTTTTTAGTGGGACCCATTACTACTTCACATGACATAATTAAAATTATAATTATAATATTAATATCAAAATCTGTGTGAATGATAAACCAAATATTAAAAATATTAATATTAATTGATACTTGACGTCAGTGTGAACTGATGTATTTTCTACGGGACCATCTCTACACATATACAATTAAGGATATCATTTTAGCAATTTTGTTTTTCTTAATTTACTTTAAAAATTAATTAATATAATCACAATTAGTGATAATAATTTCTTGAGTCAAATCCCATGAGATAATATTCTTTTGAGAAAAATTCAGCTACCGTCCCCAAACTATTCTGCCAAGGTCAATTTGATACCCGAACTCTCAAAAGTATCAATGTGATACCCAAAGACCTAAATTAGCATGGAGGAGGGCGTTTGATGAACGGAGGTTCTATTAGCGAATGGGTGACGGTCTTTGCGAAGAAAGAAGATGGTTGGTGGAGCTAAAGTTCACCAGAATTTGGTGTGCAGCGAACCAATTTCCCAGTTGGTTGTCCCGAAAGAGGAAAGTTGCTGGGCGGAGAAGAAGGAAATCGGTTTTGGCGGAGAAGAAGACATGGGCGTCTCTGGGTGCCCAGAGCAGTTTTCTGGGTGCAGAAAGATTTGATTTTTTTTTTTTGTTAATCGTGTCACCCAACTTTGGTTTTGGGTCCGTCCGCTGGGAGTTGAGTGCGAAGAACATTAATTTGTAGCAGGAATTGGAGAGGATGATGGCAGTGTTGGTGATGGTTTGGGCGGAGGGGAAGGAGATGAGAGAGAGGAGGAGGCGAGAGAAGAAGAAGAGGACTGAGGTTGAAGAAGAAGCATAAGCCATTTTTCTTTGATTCTTGGGTGGAGGAGAAGGAGCGGAGCTTGCGGCGGTTTGGCTAGAACAATATCCCAGAAGAACAAGAACAAGAAGAAGAAAAATAAATGAAAAGAAAAAAAAAGAATTAACAAAAAAAAGAAGGGTAAATTGGTCATTTCAATTTTTTTAAGGGCCCACGTGTTTGCCACGTCTGTAAATAGATTGCGCCGTTAGAGATTTTTGACGGAAGTATCACGTTGATGTCAAAATACGTCTTTGGGTATCACATTGATACTTTTGAGAGTTCAGATATCAAATTGGCCTTGGCACCATAGTTTGGGAACAGTAGCTGAAATTTTCTCAAAAAAAAAAAAATGAAAATTAACAAAAAAAGAGTAAAAAGTCGATTTTGCCCTTTTTTTTTTTTACCCACGTGGCAAGCGTGCTTGCCACGTCAGCAAACAAATGACGCCGTCAGAAATTTTGGACGGAAGTATCACGTTGATGCCAATTTAGGTCTTTGGGTATCACATTGATACTTTTGAGAGTTCGGGTATTAAATTGGCCTTGGCAGAATAGTTTGGGGACGGTAGCTGAACTTTTCTCTATTCTTTTTTAGTCATAATTTCCAGATTTGTTCAGATCTGTTCTTCAGCAAGCATCATCCGCTTCATTGTCATCAGATCCCAGATCCATAGAGATCGATCTGAATCTAGTGTTCTTTCATTCCTGCAAGTAAACAAACAATAGTAAGAAGTTAATAAATATAATACCAATTAAAAATGAGGTGATGAATTTATGCCTTTACCTGGAGATCTGGATCAATGAAGAACGAGCTACCATTTTGGCACCCAGTTGATTCAAGGTACAACCATCTCCTTCTTGAAAAATTTGGCTTCACCTGAAGGCCAAGGTTATGCAACCCAATGATTAATCAATGAGAAGATAAACAACCGAGACCAAAACACCAAAAAACTTGACCGAAAACATTGATTTTTACAAAAATGGCTACCAGAAGATAAGTTAAACCAAAACCCAGATTTAAAAACCGAAACTTTTCAAGCTTTTCATTCACAGCATAAACAAAGACCCATCCATTATTTAAACAAAAGAGTAAAAGGGGTTTGAGAAATGAGTACCTCTTGCATGAAAAGATTGTTGGGTGTGATGTTAAACCCATTAAGAGAGCCATTTTCGTCAGACCCAGAAGCCCTGGTGGCCAGCCGGCCATGCTTAGCCAGGCCAAAACGCTTTACTCTCTGTAAAACAAAACCAATCAATCAGCACCAAAAATTGAGCCAAAGAAAGTAGTGGAAGAAATGAAAAGGTGAGCTTCGACGATAAGAGACAGCGAGGAAGCGTAGAGGGAGATCGCCATTGATGAAGCAGAGGAGCTTGTGAAATTACTGCAAGCGCAGTCCATGAGAGACTCTTTTAAGAGCAAGTTCACCCGTAGTCAAGAAAAGGCAAAGTCGAGAAGTCAAGAATTCGATCAGTCAAGTTACTATTCACTACCACTGGACATGGGTTTACACCCGTTGTTTTTCTTGCCCGGTCAACACTGTTCACTTTTCACCTTTACTGTTCATGTAAATTCACAGTTCACTATGCCTTCATTACCGTTGGATTACTGTTTCAATTGAAACCAACGGCCCAGATTAAAGGACCGTTGGAATCAAAATCACTTAAGAAGCCAACGGTTCGATGCCAAGTGTCCTACCGCCCACTAACTCTCGCTACGCGACAAAATCCTGCACAGATCGGCCACGTGGCGCTTCTGGATTGGTCCATGTCTTCCACCCTTGGATTAATCCGCGTCTGTCTCTTTGCTTTTCTTCCTGATATCACCCACGTTCTCCCTTTTGCAGTGTTGGCAGCTCCATGACTTGGTCATGAAAAATGTCAACAGCTTGCCCGATTGTTTGCCTCTAGTCATGCAAAGCCAAGATTTGGCTGGTCATGCATGGGACGGTGGAAGCATAAAAATCAATTAACCTGTCAAACACATCAGCAATGCCCGGTCAAACCGAGACCGGTGCACTTGCTCTAAGAGTCTTGGAAAAAGCTATCCGATGATCAGAAGATAAGAAAAACCTAAGAAAAATTGTGGCGATGTGGCTAAGGTCAGTAGGTTAAGTCATTTTATTGTTTTTGTTTTCTTTTCTAACAAAGAATAGTGAAATTAGAGTAAACAACAGTAATGAAATTATGCATCATCTTTTTCGAGATAAACATTTATTTTTAATTTTCACTCACACAGATAACTGTGTGACATACAAACACTACATACACAGATATATGTGTGAGATAGTTATTATCACAGATATATGTGGATCTACATTTTATTTAATATTGTATTATACTTGTTGTACTATAAATAAATTCACATTTATACAGATATCCGTATGCATATATTGATAAAATTTTACATACTGATATCTATGAGTATTCTGAATCACACAAATATTTGTATGTATGATCATGAATATATTTTCTATGGAGTCCATTTAAATTTATTGTTACGGATATCAGCACCCACTTGATACTTCACACAGATATCTCTAGCTAGTAGAAATAAGTATATAAAACATAACTTATTACTCACAAATATATGTGTGTAGAACCTTAGTCACAGATATCTGTGAGTTTAAAATTAGTAAATTAATTATATTTTTGTTATTACTCACTAATATCTGTGTGTAAAACATTTATCACTGATATCTGTGAGTATAAAATTATTTAATAAATTATATTTTATTTATCACCGACAATTATCCGTGTGTAAAACCGTTCTCACAAATGTCAGTATCTGCTGATTGTGTAGGACACACGAACATCTGTGAGAAATTTTATGTCACACCGATTTCAGTAGGCAATAGTGTGAACATGTGCTTATGTAGGGTCCAGTTGATCAATTCACACTGATATCTGTATCTATAAATTAAATCCCACGGATGTTTTATCAGTGTGAAAGTCAGTGTGTACAAAATCAGTGTGGGTTGCTCATTTTGCTAGTAGTGGAGGCACATGAACAACTTTCAGAACCAAGAGAAGTGGAGAAATTGGTTATATCTCCGGTAAAGAAAGAGATTGGCCCTGCTTTCGAGAAGAAGCAAAAGAATGTGTTTGAAGCTTTGGAGGCTA
Organism: Rosa rugosa; assembly: GCF_958449725.1. Taxonomy (NCBI): domain Eukaryota; kingdom Viridiplantae; phylum Streptophyta; class Magnoliopsida; order Rosales; family Rosaceae; genus Rosa; species Rosa rugosa. Next base: position 59,998,376 of record NC_084820.1, on the reverse strand, counting down.
TGAATGAAGAAGAAATTTCAAAAATGAAGGTTGAGTTAGACTCGAGAGGGGAGGTGGACTTCTTTGTCTGCACTCTTGGGGAACATGTATCTATTAAGAGCAGTATGATGACAATTTCAAAGGTTAAAACAAGAGAACATCAAAGAAAATTCACACCCTCAGTAATCGAGCCTTCATTTGGTATTGGGTGGATTATATATTGTCTCTTTGAGCATTCCTTCTACACCAGACCGGATAAAACTGGGGATAGCAATTGAATCATTGAATGTGTTTCGCTTTAACCCACTTGTGGCACCTTTTAAGTGCACAGTTTTTCCTTTGGTTCAGAACCAACAGTTTGAGGATGTTGCTAAGGACATTTCCAAGTCATTGACTGCTGCTGGCATATAGCATAAAATGGATACTACAGGTACCTCAATTGGAAAACGTTACGCACGTACTGATGAGCTCGGTGTACCCTTTGCAATCACGGTTGATTCTACATCCTTGGTGACAATTAGAGAAAGAGACAGCAAAGATCAAATCTGTGTTAGTGTGAAGAAGGCAGTATATGTTGTGAAGGAGCTCAGTGAGGGGTTGAGGACTTGGGAAGATGTGTGGTGGTCGCCCAGTCAACGGTGGAAGAGATTCTGGCGTTCCTGCTTCAGATTTATATTGTCTAGAAACTAATCTTATTGTTCAGATTGGTTGCTTATTGAATCTTGACCAAAAAAAAAGGGCACTTCATCTATAAGCTAAACAGCATTTCAACTGCAGCTCATTGCAAATGTTTCAGTTTTTTTATGAACTAAAACTGAGGATGGTCTAAAGACTAGAAGAGCACACAGTTCGAGCGACTAAGCACCAAAACAAGTGTGCCAAGAACAAAATAACACATAAAGACAAAGTTTTCATTCGCAAAATCAAAGAACAAAATAAAAAGTTAAGGCAATTTGGGACATCAACTTCTTTTGGTCCTTTATTTAAACATGTACTTGTACGTGTAATGTATGCAGACATGAGACTTATCGGTCACTACATGGCTAAGGTACTCCAAAGAAAGAACTTCAAATGAGCAATTTCTCACTACTAGCAAAATAACAACACACACGGATCTACTATGAAATGAAGTGATCGAGGATCAAAAACAATGTACAAAGGCAGCCAGTTCTGTCTACTTGTTCCACAACTTGTACAATATTTACAGGCAAGACTACTCCTATATATAGTCCTATCTCATAACATATATATATACAACAAAAAACCAGTCTTGGAAATTTCAAAAAGAGATGTATTTCCCCATTAGTCAAGAAATGAATGTGTGTCATCAGCAGATTGCATATTAACCAGCAGGACACTACTAACCCAGTGTAAGCTTGCCACACTTATAGCAAGTGTTGAAGCAGACCGTCCTCCAAATTCAACTGGATCATTGTTCGACGGAACTCGATCAGCAATCTCCATGTCCAGTGCCCTGCCTTTCCACACTAAAATCAGGAAGAACCAGTTCTTGCACCATAGCTGCGTTGAACCATAAAGCACCTTGGCAGCGCCATATTAAACACCAGCAGCTGCCATTGTGCTCCTTGAGCCATAGATGCCTAAATTAACCAAGTAATTTATCTCTTACCACTTGCATCCCAGTTCATGACAGACTACACATCCAAATACCTTTATCTACTTGTATCATAATTTTGAAAAACAGATTTATAGGGATATCAAGAACAGCATTTCATGTGGATAAAAAAGAAACCAAAAGTTCTGTGTGGGTCATCTACATGGCAATGAGTCTAACAAAGAGTCTGGCCACAAAGAATAACAACGGACGGCATGGTTTGTTTTTTCATGCATGTACAAATCAGATGTCCTCGAATATTAAAGGGGTCAGCAAGCCTTAAAGCAGGAAAAGCAATTCTAGACTTTAATAATCACGTAGTCTTTATTTACCTTAGAGCATCTCCAACAGTGATAGCTATCTTCATAGCTAAAAGTAGCTAAAATTAAAATATAGCTAGTTGAATATTGAGTTATGCTCCAGCAGAATATCTAAATCTCAAGTTAAATTTAACTTTTAGTTAAATTTCTCTTTTCTCTAGCTAAATATAGCTAGGTCTTTTAGCTAAAGCTAAATTTAGCTTTTGTTTAGCTAGTTTGCTGGAGATCAAACTTGGCCTAAAATTAGTTAAATTTTAAATTTTTTTCGAAATAAGTATTCTGTTGGAGATGCTCTTACATAATAGCAAATGTACGTACGTAACGCTCCAGTTGATAAAGAAACTGCATGTTCTTACACTACTACAATATGGGCCATAGAGCACCGATCTGGGCCACTATTTAATTTTGGTCTCCATTCTCATTAGTATGCCACCCTTGCCTTGGATTGGTGAGTTTTCATGGCCCAGTCACCGAACAACGGTCTCCATAATTTTATTGTAATATAGAATTGGGCCACAACCCACCATCGCCATTTTACGGTGTGATTGGAGACTTTCTAACATAGCCTGTGCGTATAGGATGATTTACTTTCGCTGCCTACTAGGGATGGCAATAATCCCCATCGGTTAGGGTACCCATCAGGTATTCGACCCTAACGGGGAGAAATTCGGGAGAAATCGGGTAATGGGGACGGGGATCCCCAGTATTCGAATTCTGAAATCGGGTACGGGGCGGGGATGGTATTTTGATCCCCAACCCCATACCCACCCAATAAGAATTATCTGAAATATATTTATTATATATTTTTAATCTTATTTATAAATAAATATTTATGTAAACTTCATCTTTTTGTCAATATTTAAATTCTGTCAATATATTTTTGATATTATTCACTTCACCTTGTTGGAGTGAATGAACAAGTTGTTAGGTTACACTAAGCAGTTGCTTGTGGAATTTTTTTGTCGAATGCAGACTTTTATTGTTCTTTTTTAAGCAAGACTTGTATTTGTTTTTGTTTGATTGAAATAAATAATTTATTTTATTTTGATGTTTGATTTTAACTTCATACTTTACAATCTATAATTATTGGAGTGAATGAACAAGTTGTTAGGTTACACTAAGCAGTTGCTTGTGGAATTTTTTTGTCGAATGCACAGTTGCTTGTGGAATTTTTTTGTCGAATGCAGACTTTTATTATTGTTCCTTTTTAAGCAAGAATTTTATTTGTTTTTGTTTGATTGAAATTGTATTTGTTTTTGTTTGATTGAAATAAATAATTTATTTTATTTTGATGTTTGATTTTAACTTCATACTTTACAATCTATAATTATTTGTATGAATTTTTATATAAGAAATTAATAATATAGTTAACAGGGATTGGGGCGGGTACGGGGACCTAATCCCCAATGGGGACGGGGACGGGGAATCCCCAGTTTCTTATTACGGGGATTGGGGCGGGTAAGGGGATGAGGAATGAAGTCGGGTATAGGGATGGTAATTTAATCCCCTTACCCTACCCTCCCCATTGCCATCCCTACTGCCTACAAACCCCATTGAGCTTCGGAGGCTACGATCTATTATACCCTTCAAACTCTAAGTTAGAAAAATGACAAACTCACACGCAGGCAGGTGCTACTGGGCTATGGTTGTGCGGCCTGAGTCTGATTGACACTGGTGATCGGTCAGGGAAGCACGATCGAGCTTGCTTCTTTAGGTACTAGCTTAAATTTTTATTTTTTAACTTTCTTGTTTTTGTTAATTCATGGTAGAATTCTTTAGCTGACGATGTTGAGATTTGTATACTTTTTTCTGGGCAAGCCCTGGAATTGTAGTGTGTGACTATGTGAGTAAAGCTGTTCGTGTTTCCTTTCTATTGCAACTTCAGTCATGGTTGCCACTTCACTTGCAAGATGGGTTAGTTCCTCTGTGGAGTTTCAATAAATCAGCATGCTTTTATTGCTAAGAAAATGGGTTTGATATGAAATTCCATCTTTTGGGTACTTTTTGGTCACATAAACTTCTTTGGCAATCCAGTGCACCTTGCAAAGAAGTTTGTTAAAGGAATTGAATTTTCAAATTAGTGGCACTTGAAATAAAAGCTGCCCCGGTTGCTACTCAATATAGCAGTTATTGCCAAATTTGATTTTTGAGATCACTCGTGAACTCTCTTTAAGAAAAATATATTTTTGAAATATTGTCCCCATTTAATTTTTTTGTTATTTCTATAATTTGTAGTGGCTCCATTCTTATTTAATAGCTTGCTCTATCTCAGAAAGCTATATCACAGATTCACAGTGGGTTTCAGTGCTTCTTGACATTTAAATTTGCCCTGGCGAATTTTCTCCAACTTCTGATGGATTTCTTTGCAGGTGCAGCATGCTTTGAACGAGCTCCGTGAATCAATCACATTCATCAAAATACTTATTTCTCATTCTGAGGAGATGTGACTTTCTTTTCTAAAAGTTCCTATCTTTAAGGGTTAGTGCAATTATTAATGAGATATACACATCATATTGTTCTACTCCTCTGCTATGCTATCAGACTAATTTGTTCCTCAACCTATATCAGGTTCAGGTTCAGGTCCTATGTGTATCTGTCAATCAAAGTTTGAACTAGAATATAGCTCCACTCAATTCATCTCTGCAGTTTAGCTTGTTTAATTAGTTCAAGCCACTCTTAACTTTGAGTTTACTTTTTTGACTTAACAGGTCTTGGGCATCATGTTTGTACAAGATTTTTCATCACAAATATTCTGATATTGTATCATGTCTCAGGTTTCCCAAACTAAGGTATGAACTCCTCATTTAATTTATTGTATGGATTGAGAACGTTAATATATATGGCTACCTAATGAATAATTTTCGAGATAAAGAGTCCATATGTTATAATTGTTTTGCTATATATGTATTCGGTTGATCAGATAAGCATTTGCCACAAAGTATATACCAATTGTTACTCTTAACTTACTTTATACTTATTGCTTAAAGGAAAGGGTTTGAATCTTTTGTATGTTTTAGTAAATAAAGTATTAGGGTGCTAGTTTTGAACTATTGTTTGGACAAGTTTCAACTATATTTTTCTGTTTTGCTTTTGTAGGTTTGCTTACATGTAGAATGAGTTGCATTCTTAGATGGTGCCATGAGTTACCTTTGGGCCTGCAAACAAGTGCGGTAATTTTACTGACCATAGACTCATTTTGTAGGTTGGTTAATGATAACTAAACTAGGAGAACTTATCAACAAGCTTTTATCATGCTTATATTGTGTACATATTTTTTCTTGTCAGGTAGAAATAATAACAGCAAGTATGAAGCACTGTTATGTTAAGCATGCAGAAGGGTATGCATATAATATCCTGATGTATATATAGATATATGGGTTGTCGCTGACATGCCTCTAAATACAGGTAGTTAACTTTATTCTCATATTTTGTATAAGTAAAATATTTTCCTTCGCTTTTCACTTCATCATATGTTTTGGAAATTGCAATATATAAGAATATCAAAGATAACAAAGCATCATGTTATGATATGCTATATTTAATCAGATCAGATTGCATTGCCAAATGAAAAGCATAAGAGATTGTGATATTTCTAATTTTTGTAGTGAGAAGGGATTGGAATTGATCTAATATTTGGGTATTTCTTAACTATTATAATCAATCATTCTATTTGGGAGATATAGTGTTTCTTAGATGTAGAATGATTTGTGGGTTTAGATGGAGTAATTGATTTTGTATTTTTGATTTGTTAACAAATTGTGTTAATTTTAATGACCATATTGTTAGTAACTTCATCTTTAGAACTGTTAAGTACACATGGTGGAGATGACCTCTGTATTAATTGCACCCTTTGTTTTCTTGGCATATATTGGAAATCAGAACAGCAAGAGTTGTGTGATCAAGCAATTGTGCAAAGGTTGATGGATAACGCACATTTGTTTAGTTTTTTTTGTTTGTTTCCTTTCCTATAGGAATTTATTGATGTCTTTCCAATTATTCGGTAACAATGAAACTAGATGTAAACCAGTTTTGCAATGAATGTATACTATTCGAGTTATTTGAGAATTGGTTCCACTAGCTTTCTATTGATTGTAAGCATTAATTGCATGGCATGTAGGGTGTCAAATTTGGCATTATTTATAAATATATTTTTTTAAATTTAGAATAATCACAATTTTTTTTTTTTTTTGAAATGAGAATAATTACATTTTGACACCGTAAGAATGGTGCCAAATTTGATTTGACATCTGACATTAATTTTTTAGGTGATGATGGCTGTCATGGCACCATTAGGCTATTGGTGCTCTTTGTCTAATTAGAAATTGTATCGAAGGGGACTGACATTTGAAGGGTGGCTGCATAGTGGCTAGTGTGGTGAATGGTGTCAATTGTAGTCAACTCACACCAATAATTGATGGTGTCCTATAGCCATTTCTAGTAGTGTTACCTGAAGTCCTGAACCAGCCAATTAACTTCAAAAGTCATTTACCCGTTTTATTACAATTTAACACATAATACATATGCATGACAGATTGCAATAAACTTTCATATACCTGTGTTGGTTCCAATGCTGAAGCCGTAGACCTTTTGAATAACAAAAGCTACTGGAGGTAAAGAATTGGAACATTGAGATTAATATAAAACGTACAGCAAAATGGCATTCAAATGGTAACAGGGAGAACAATAACATCATCAACAGCAACTTTTATTACTTAATAAGGCCAGCAACATCATCAACAACAAAAGGTTAACTAGTGTTTTGAAAATATCTAGCTTTGCTTAATAGCACTTGATTAACCAAATTGTCTAATGTTATGGTTGACGAACCAAGCGGACCAGCGGCCTCTTCTGCTAGTTTCTTCCACTCCATGACCTTATTTTTCATTTCCTTACCCTTCTCTCCTACCATTAACTCTTCAAAAAATTTCTTTACTTCATCTCTTTTCACATCATTACTGATCTCCATGCCAATACCCCACTCATAGCAAGTATAGCGACAGTTGATCCGCTGGTCAGCAAGTAATGGCCAACAGAGCATAGGCACTCCAGCAGACATACTCTCCATGGTTGAATTCCAACCGCTGTGTGTTAAAAATGCTCCAACTGATGGATGGTTAAGCACTTGCTCTTGCGGGCACCAACTTGCTATTAGACCTCTTTCCTTTGTTTCAGCGGAAAACTCAGGCGGCAAAATTGTAGACTGACCAACAACCAAATCTGGTCTAATAACCCACAGGAAGGGAAGCTTGCTATTTGCAAGTCCCCAAGCAAACTCCATAAGATGTTGTGGTGTCATGACCACTAAACTACCGAAGTTCACATACAGAACTGAGTTTGGTGTCTTATCATTTAGCCATTGGAGGCACTCTGTTTCTTCTTTCCGTAAACTGTATCCCACAGACTTCAAAGGGTGTTCCGGTATCTGATTGAGAAGTAATTGGAGAGGGCCAATGGCGTAAACAGGTGGAAGCATAGATGCAGTGCTGGAGAGAGCTTCCAAAACATCTGGCTCCAAAGCCTCAAAAGTATGAACAACAACTGCAGAAGCTTTATGAGCTCCCTCCACTGCTTCTAAGGCCAAGTTAAACAAGATGTCATCGGGGTTTGTGGTTCTCCAGGAGCCTGAGAGATCCCTTAAACGGATATCTTTCACTCCCCGAACCCAGTCTATTACCGTGTCCAAAAATTCATTTGTTAAACAGCTCTCATCTGCAACAACCATGTTAAAATAAACATCCCATCGTCTCTTTATACACACACAAGAAATTAACCATAAAATTTAAAAGTTATTCAAATATTTGTTTCATTACGTACCTTTGAGTGGTGCAAATCCTTTTGCCACCAAAGTGGGAAGTATTTTATAGTTCATAAATCCGACTGCCGCCAAAGTAAAGAACTGAGCTATAGGAATTCCAAGTTCTTCAGCAACTGTGATTGTGAACGTCAGGAAGCCATCTGAGACAATGCTAGTCACAGGACGATTCATGTTGACATTCAGTTTGTTGAGGAGATTACGAAACGGAGCCAAGCAATTTGTTCTGACGGCCTCAGAAAGCAAAGTGAGGTCTTGGGTGTCATCTTCATCTGAACTTGGAAGACCATCCGGAATAGTCTCAAACCGAAAATCAGGCAAGCAATCAAGAGAGTTGGGTCCAAGAGACTTAAGAAAGCGCTTGTGGTTGAACTGTGTGTTGACAAAGGTTATATAAAAACCTTTATGGTGGAGGAGTTGCGCCAACTGAAGCATTGCCTTTATATGGCCCTGAAATGGCAAAGGAATGCATACAACATGAGGCTTATTGCTTACTGCTATGGTACTCATCTCAGATTGTGTATACTGTATTCACACAAATGCAGTGCAACTTTTATAAGACTCGGCAACGTTTTGGCATAGCTCTGCCTTGTGACATTGAGTCCTATAAAGCGTCCAAGTACGTAGGAACCGCATATTGTCCCTAATCGCTTCCCAAAAGAAGAAATAGTATCTTATTGACTGAGACAGCATCCTGCACAGCTGCAGATTCACGAATATCTATATTAAGAAAAAAAATTAGTCACCAAAACCCAAATAGTAAAGAAAAACGCCAACAAAAGAAAAAAAAAAAGTTATATGTTTGGCTGGTGAATATCTCCATAAAGAGATATCATTAAATACTAGTCCTTTAACATGTGCGCAATTAGCTTTTATTTTTTTATTTTTAAATTAAAAAAGTTACAGCAATTTTTCTCCTCATTTTAGGAAAGTTTCTTCTTTTTTTATGGAAGGTATTGCAATTTTTTCAAATATGATATAGTCTATTCTTATCCTCATATAGAAATAATTTGTTTATTAATATCTATATTATGTGAGAGCATATATGGCAGTTCAAGAAACACACTAATAAAATGAGACGTCTCCGAGCTTCTCGGAGCGACTTGGGTTTTCGAAACCTAGGTTTCGATTTGGCGGCGGCGATCTTCCCTCAGGCAAGGCAATCTGTCCTCAGGCAAGGCGGCGATCGTGGAGGGCAAAGATGCGACGGCGTGGGGCGGGGTCTCAGCGTTGATCGTGCGGTGCGGCGCGAGGTTTCTGGGTTGGAGGCCTCGCTGACCGTGTTTTTTGCTGGATTGGATCCGGTCTTCGAGCGCCGTACAGCGTCGACGGAGGTGGTTGTCGGCTCTGAGCGCGGCAGTAGTCAAGGCCGGTGGCTGGGATATGTAGATGGATGCTTCGATCTGGGCGTCGCCGTTCTGAGACGTCGATCGAGGCTGTTCTTGGAGGGCGGTGGTTTTCAGGCGGCGACTCACGGCGATCTTCAGCAGGCTGTTTTCATCCAGACGTCGGTGGACGGTTTGATGAGATGGGCAGGAAGGCCGCCGGAATTGATGGCGGCGAAGTGGCAGCAGAGGAGCTGGGCTCCTGCTAGGTCTTCCTCATGGGCTTGGGTTTGGGCCTGGGTCTCTGGGCCTGGGCTCAACTTCGGGCTGATGGGGCAGAAGGCCTTGGTCTATATGAAACAAGCTTCCAAGAAGGAGAAAGTGAAGAGGGTATTTGCTGGTATGAGCTCCAACTCGAAAGGGGAGGAGCTTGTTATTTACTAATTTATTTCTGTTGGGTATGAGCCTATGTGAGCGAGGACAAGCTTCTATGAGTCTTCTATGACGTTTCTAGTTTCTAGTTTGTACCACAATTGCATGATTGGCAAGTTAGGGCTAGTTGAATGATTTCCTTTCCGTAGGAGGCGAGGTTTGTTCTATTCTTGTATAGGCTCGCTTAAATGTGAGCGTCCCAGAGATTTTAATGATCTGCTCTAGCTTAGATAGTTTAGTTCGGATTTTCTTGCCGAGTTTTGCTTATGTAAGTTATGGTAGACTCTAGCCTATTGGCTGTTGATCTAATGAAATCAACTTCTTTGTCAAAAAAAATATATATATATATATGGCAGTTCAAAAATTTAACCATTCTCTCAAGAATTGGCTTAATTATATAAGATTATGAGGTTGTCTTTGAACATGCCAAGTTGCCAACCATTGGGAGGTGTTCTATAGCACAGCGCAAACAACAATTAGTGACTTCGGTTTTGAAGTTTTATTACTCTTGGGCATTATAGAATTTTCGCAGCTAACAAATTTATTTGGTCTAACGACTGCGGATTATAATTGTATTAGGAAAAATCCACCCATATATATATATATATATATATATATATATATATATATATTTTTTTTTACTAATCTACACCTAATTCATATAATTGAACATTCCATGAAGAAAACGCTCTGCTAGGGTTTTCTCCCTAGCGGCGTTTTAGTAGCGTCGTCGAAGGCACGCAGCGGTGCCTGGACACCGAGACCAACGTCGAGCAAGAGCGCGTGCGGCGAGGAAGCCAAGGCTGATCGGTGTTATGTGAGGAGGCTGGCGTGAATCGGATCTGGCCTGAAGGGTAGTGAATCCAGGGGTGGGTTGTCGTGCGTGAGCGGCTGTCTGTTTCCGATGGCGGTGACGTCTTTGATGGCGGCAGCGTTTCTGATAACGACTGTTTGGTCGACGTCGGAGGTGATGAGGACGGTAACTCATGTCTAGGTGTCCAGATCAAAAAACTGGGATGTATGGCTGGGCTGCCTTTGGGCCTATGGTGGAGTCCATTTGGGCTTGCGTTCTCCAAGGATTTGGGACCCAGGAGGTGTTTTGGGTATCTGTTTGATCAATTGTGTTATCAGTATTATTTCGGGTGTACCGTGTTTATGTACAGGTAGATTACTCATCTCTACATTCTATAAGAAATCTAAGTATAATATTGCTGTGAGTACCACAATTGCGTGCCTGGCCAACAATGCTACTTGTGCTGGGATGAATATAGTTTTGATAGATCTATCGATCTCTTGCATACCCAGATTGCAGATATTGATGGTTTCATCTCCAAATCTCAAGGTCGTGGCAATAGTCTCATTGTTGGTAATTATCTTGAGGAGGCTGGGGCTTTACCTTCAGTTGTTTGCTAGTTTCTCTATAAGTGATTCAGAGCAGTATTTTATTGTACATGCACAACCTGTTGGTGTAGTACACCTTCTGGTTTGTTCTAGCTTAGCTCTAGCTTCAAGTCATTTGTGGCTTGTGTCTGCTCCCAAGATTTTTCGGGATGCCATTCTAAACGATTATAATCGTTAAAGTTTCAATGGATTCACTTTTCAAAAAAAAAAAATATATATATATATATATATATATAATTGAACCTTCCTTATAGGGTATATGTCTATATTACAAGAAAATCTTGTTTTTTAACTTGACTATTTTGCCCTTCTGATTAAATAGGATAATCTAAATAAAATCTTCCTTAATTGTAGCCAGATGTTTACTATTTTTGAATTTGAATTATTACTACAAATTTGAAATTTATTCAATTTAATCCTTAAATTTTTCCTTATTTAAAATGACTAATTGCCATTAACATATAAAAATGCTAAAATATGAAAATACCTAGCGCTCTGCTAGGGTTGGGAGAGCGCCGCTCTTGGCCTCTCTGTACCTTTCTCCATCATCGATGGAGTACCTTGCTGGTACCGTTATCGGTGTCGGTGCCTTTGCGCATGGTTCATACCATGCCCCCTCACAGGTCGTGGCAAGCATGCTTCCCGGCGACGTTTGTTCTCCCTGATCATGGAGCTTCTGTTCGATGGGGAAACGCTGTGGCTGCATCGTCTTGCTGGGTTGGTGATAGGTTCATAATTTCATACATTTTTATACCCTTAAATGTAGGATTCTAGGCTTAGAACTTGTCATCTTTGAGTCATTTACTTTGTCTTTGTGTTTTGTAGGTTAAATTGGAGAAAAGAAGGATTTGGAGCTTACAGTCAAACGCTGGATCGAAAGGGTGCTTGCTATCCTGGGCGTCCAGAATTGTCTCTGCTATGCGTCAACTTTGAGGATTAAACTGTACCTTCTCACAAGGAATTAGCAGGCGAGCCATATACCATTGGAAAGATACAGATGTTAGCTTTCTGAGGAATTTTACGGAAGTGGATTCGCATTCTTCTGGAGGAAGTTATGATGATTTAAGTGAACTTAATTCTGGAAGGCAGATTCCGACGGATTTTGCATATATTTTCGGAATCTGACTTGTGAGGCCCAAGTCCGTTGATCTTAGCACTCGAATGGAACAAGATTGAACGTATCTGACATATTTGGAGTAATTTCTTGCCGTTGACTATAATAACCTTGTGTTTCTTTGGAGAGAAGAAATCTATTCCAAGTTGGACTAGAAGACTTAAGAAGCCCAAGTCAAGTATGAATTAAAAAGAGACATACAAGGCAGAAAAAGAGGACGTCTAGAGAGAGGAGGCGGCTTGGAAAGCAGATTGGGACTCAACAAGAGCAAGAGGAGTCACCTCCATCTTTATTCCTCCTTTACTATGTTTTTCTTAGTTATTTTTATTGTTTGTTTTTGTTAAATTCCTAAGCTAGGGCTGAGATGAAGCCCTTAGTATGACTATTCTAATTATTTAGTTGGTTTGCTATTGAATTTCTGGATTTATATCTTAAACTCTTAATCACCGTTTCAATAGAACTTTTATTCAAAATCTTTGCTCGGGATCAATAAGACGTAGGTTTTGTTTATGAGTTATTTGGTTGGAGAACATGAGGCTTGATCAAAGAGTAGATGTTTTCTAGGGTGCCAAAAGATAATTCAATCTTGTGATTTAAGAGTTGTGAATTAAGAATACAAGTGCTTGATCATAGTCGATATTCTTGTTTGCATGATTTCCTAGTTCTTTTGTGCTTAATGGAGTTGAACATGTTTGCTTGAACCTGATCATTAAGTGAAGTAAATTATAGTTTGGCTACTTGAGTTCTATACGGGATCAATAAGTTAGAATTCATAAGTTAGAAGAACTTGGCATATGTCCGGAATCAATAAGGCTTATGTACGGGAATCATTAGCATGAAATCTAGGGAATTCAATGGTTGTCAGCTAGCAATAGAGTAGAAGTACTAGGTGGTGGATTCAAAGTCTTAGCATTCAACTCTCATATTTTTCAACCTTCTAAAAAAACCCTTCTCTCAATTCTTTTGTTTCTATTGTTAGTTGTTTAGTTATAATTTCAATCATCACAATCTTCCCAAATGTTTGTTTATTTTTGTGTTCAATTGGTTATTTGAGTTAGAATCAATTTGAGTTTCAGTCCTTGTTGGAACGACCTCGTGCTTGTACTAACTATACTACAATCGATTCGTGCGCTTGCGAGTAATCATTTAAAACACAACAGTTGGGACGACACCGTGTGTTAACCGTCTCCGACCGAGCCGGGCGCGTTTAAAGGTTTTGTTAGACAGATTTGGCCCTCTGGTAGTGCGTCCAGGTGAGAAGCTTCAGAAGGGCCGATGTTTTTACGGGTGGTGGGAAGATGCCAGATCGGTGGCCGGAATTGGGGCTTGGGTTTGGCGGTCGTTGCCTCACTGGGACCAGAGGGGGTTGGGGTTGGCGGAGAAACTTCCGGGTCCAAGTGGGATCCGTCCCAAGACTGATGGTGTAGGTGGTGGCGCCTTGATTCGAGTGGCCGGGACTGGGACGGGGTCTCCCCGGCGAGGGATGGCAGAGCGATGGCTGGGGTCGAGGTCAGGGAAGGAATGGGTGCCCAGAGTGTTTTTGGGTGCCCAACTGCGGATCTGGGCTTGTCACTATTTGGGCCATTCAAGTTGGGCCTTGGTTTGGGCCTTATGTTCAGTCTGGATACGTATTTGGGATCCAGGAGACTTTTTATGGGCTATTTCTTCAACTGCACTTTGGAAGTGGAATTTTTGCTACTTAGGTAGAAGATTGCTCTCTACTCGATGGATTAATTTGCGTGGAGTAGGCAAGGTCGGTCACACTACCGCCGGTTGCCTTGATAGAAGGTTACTCTCTATTCGACGCATATTTTTGCTTGGAAGTATGGTCGACCATACTATTGGTACCGTTTTACATAGCCTGGGGTCTGCCCATCAAATGCTTTTTAGCATCCCTTAATATCCTTTCTAGGTTTTATTTCCGATGCCTTGTTGCATCTAGTATTGTTTCTGTTATTTTTCATTTCGAAGTAGTTTCTACTTCTATAAGTTGTAATTTTTCTTATTATTATTTTTAATAAAGTGGTTAACTATTACTCTAAAAAAAAAAGAGACTAATTGCCCTTTTATTTCTTCCTTTCTGATGAGCTAAATATTTGCTCCTTCTTTTTTTGTTAGTATTTTTTTTTTGTGGCAATTAAAGTAATTTATTAAATAAAAAGATAGTACCTAAGAGCATCTTTAGCAATGCTAGCCATTTTTAAGTCAAATTTTAGCCAAAATAGCTAAAAAGTCATTTTGGCTAGCCACTTTAGAAATTAATATGTCTGCATCAATGCTCTCTATTATAGCTAGTTTTGAATTTATATTATTTTTTAAATGAAGATTAAATAGTTTAAATGTATTTATAAATTACATAAAATGACTCAAAATGAATGTTTTAAATTATAGAGAGCCTCATCTCGCTCTCTATATTTAGGAGCGAGATAGCTAAAAGTTATAATGGAGAGCCACTTAGGAGTCTGGTGCAGCTGCTAAAATATATAAAAAGCTAAACATGCTCTCCAAAATAGCTAAGGAGCCAAAATAGAGAGTCTGCTAAAGATGCTCTACGGAGGGACACAAAGCCAAGACCCCTTAAAAGAAAAAACAAAACAAAAAACAACCAAAACATAATCAAGATTAAGCAGAGTCGATTGCATCAAATATCAAGAAGCACAACGGGCGTTCGATTACGAGTAGAGTAAGGGTCTCGTGAGTCTCTTTTGGACTTCAATTTTTTATTTTGAGATTTTGGGAGAGACTTAAGAAGATCCTCATCTTCCAGAGTTGCTTTTCCCTCATCAAACCAGGAACACAAAGGACTCATCTCAACCTGAGCATATGTATGATGACCAAGATGTTTTTCATTTTCCGAATCACCCTAATCGAACTTACCTTTATGGACATCAGATTCTTTAGAAGACTGAGCCTTATCTTTGGGTAACTCCTTAGGGGAAGGAGTTTTGGAAATAGTATCCTCTTCAATAAGAACATCTGCCCCACTTTGCACATCATCACTAGATTGTATCTCTGTGTTCTCTCCCTCACTATTAGCCTTAGACTCATCTGTGAGTGCCTGAAAAGCATTAACAGTAGGTACAGCTGCAATACCTGCCAAACTTTTCGCAGATGGAGGTTCTAGAATTGGTGAATGCACTCTTGGCGAAGGTGCAACCAAAGAAGAAAGTTGTGTCTCCGGAACCTGTGAAGCCTCTACCATGTCCTTACGTACTGTCCGTGAAATCCTAGATAATGCATTAGGATCAGCAAAGGAGGGGTCCCCAATCTGTTGAACCACCTCCACCACTTTCTTAGCAATGTAGACTTGAGAAACATTACTCTTCTTTGCACGATGTCAACAGGATCAACTACGTTTACGCTCCCTCCCTGAATTAATGTCATTCTCCTTCGCTTCCTTTGCCTGAGAAGGACGAAGCCAATTACAAGAACTAATAGCATGACCCACATTACCACAGTGAGAGCATGATAAGGGCAGACGTTCATCTTCAACTTGCAAAACTAGGGTTTCACCACCTTCACGTTCCACCACAATTTCCAATGAGGGTTATGTGGAAAGGTCAATATCCACCAAAACCCTTGCGTATAGACCAAACTTTCGATCAAGTGTGTTCACATCAATCCTGATGGGGACACCAATTCCATTGGCAATTTCAAAGAGCGTTTGGGCTTCCCAGTACTCCAGTCCAAGATCCCAAAACCTCACCTAAACTTGGGCTTTTGTATTGCACTGACATGCAGGGGAAAATTAGGAATCCAGTGCATGAATCTCAATGTTCCAGGCTTCAAAGCAATGGCACCCATAGCCCAAATTCTTGAAATATAATCCTTAGATGCAAGTTGAAAAGAATAATAACCACGACCCATTGGAATGATCTTCCATTGACCGATGTCACCCTAAAAGAGACTAAGTTTCTGGCGCAAATCTTGCAGACCATAAGAACTTTCTGTCGATGCCAGTTGCAGACGACCGATCAACATACACTTGCAATTTTCCAAACCCAACTGATAACCATCTTCAAAAAAATTTACAGTAGTTCTGCCATCCCTAATCACAGGTTGGGGTAGATATGATATTGGGATTAATGACGAAGTCAAAAGAGAAGCAAAAGTTTTTTTCACCTCAGGAGTCCTAACTGGTGTTGCAACATTCAAGAAGGACCAATTCCAGACCACACGTGATTCACCCATGGCTCCCCCAGCAAAATCGGTGAGGAAGCGAGAGACATTTTAACGAAGGAAAACCCTAGCCCCCATGGCTACAGAGTCGTCCTCCTCTATTGAGTACGATATCACAAAGCAATCCCAAGCTGTGTTAAACTAATTTAGTAAATATGTGTGCTTATCATCAGAATGTGTTATATTCCTACGTAGCCCAAAGGGTGACAAATCTAGAAACGAAGGGAATATGGATAAGTTTTGCCCTCCCCCAATGAATTGCCTCTCCACCGTCGTGTATGCCCATTACACGACCAACCTCCTTTCCGTTTATGTGACATACGATGTCGTTGTTTGTACATAATTTTAGCATGTCGGCCCACGAAGCTCTAGCTGCTAGATGAGAAGGAGAGTATGGCATTTGATGATAATATTCATGATTACGTTAGATTATTATCATTAATTCTTATTGAGATTTTTCGAGATTCATTATTTGGTATTTAACACCAATAAATGACAGTACATATCAAATGTGGGAGCAACGACTTTACATGGCAACAAATCAACATTTATGGGCTAAGTGGAAGCATTGAAAGATGATATTTTATTTTTATTTAAAGCTATCTTAAATAGAAAAACAAGGAGAATGGAGTCCTAAAAAGCAAGAAATTATGGGCACCTTTTTGGTCAATAAGACCGAATTTCTTTTAAATTCAATTGTAATTTCTTTCCTAAACCTTATGTTTGTAATTGTATAAATACGATTCTCTAGCTCATTGTAAAAAGTCTCCCACCAACTTTTTTGCACATAGCAAGCTTACTCATTTAATTTCTTTCAGTCGTGTATCATTTAATAAGTTATGATTTTCTCTTTTATTTTATTTTTTTATCAGGTAGTTAGCTGTTAATAACTCACACACTCATGCAGTGGGATCTTTTTTGCACATAGCAAGCTTACTCATTTAATTTCTTTGAGTCGTGTATCATTTAATAAGTTATGATTTTCTCTTGTTTTTTTTTTTTTTTTTTGATCAGGTAGTTAGCTGTTAGTAACTCACACACCCATGCAGTGGTATTCCAGCGCCAGGACACCTGCACCGACATTGCAGCGAAAGCCAGACTAATCCACTGCATCGCAGATGCTCGAATCCAAATGATCCCTCAAATCTGCTGGCCACGGGATGGAGCTGAGATTCGAACGCTAGACCTGGGGGTTCCAGACTAGGCCGTTCGACCAACACACCACACCACGTGGTTATGATTTTCTCTTGTTAGTCGCTTGATTTAAAATGAGTTACCAGGTCTAAACTAGCGGTATTTATCAATTTTGTAATTGCTTGGCCCACAATGCTATGGCCACAGTCAAAATGTGCTTTTCCTTTAAAAAAAAAAGTGTTTTTTTGCTTTTTTAAAGTTGAACCAAGATAAGAAAAAAAAGTTTATTTTAGAAAGTTTTTTGCTAAACTTCGCCAAGAAGGAAGCAAAAAGTTTATAGCATAAACGTCTTCCTCATAAAAATTATGGATTTTTTTCACCAACAGTGTCTCAAGACTTAGCTGATTTCTAGGATGATACCCGAATTTACAACATGCAAAGTGTCGAGTACAGATAAAAACATACAAGAACAAGGTTGAATGCTTTAGTCATAAGAGAGTTGCTCATACCAAAAAATTTTGCCAGTATATTTACTCACAAGTGTTTTTTAAAACTTATATTATTAACTAAGTCACCATATGTTTGTATCCCTCATTTTTTTTTTGAACCAAGTAATTCATTCATCTCAAGCCAGAATGGCATGGATACATACATTCTCTTGTCAAACTCAAGGGCAAGTTTAGGACGTGGTATGCTAGCACCACTCATTAGACAACCAGTAGTGCACACTTATTAAGAATGAACCTATAAAACTATGAAAATAAACATAGTACATAGACTCATCCCAAAACATAACGAAAACAATGGCAATTAGTTGAGACAATCCTCCAGGATCCCAAATACGAAATCCCATAGACTTATAGCCCATTAGTGTGGTCTGTGGACAAGCCCAAGTCCAGAAGACTACAGACACCCAGAGCTCATTGGACTGCAGCATCCACACTGATTTTGGCCCCCAAATTGGGTTGGGCCACCAACCTGTTTTGGTCATCCCACTACAGGCAAGCCCCAAAACATCTGAAGCATCCGATTTGTTTTGGGCCACAGAAATGATCTGGCCACCCAATTGAAGTTGGGCTTCACAACTGATCTGTGCACCCCGTACTTGGGCACCACTTCTCTGTCAATCACGGCCGCCACCACCACTGCAATCGCCGCTTGTAACCCGTCAGCTTGCACGGTGACCACCGCCAGTGTTTCTGCAGCCATCGCCGCCGCATCAAACTTCACCCGACCCACAATACCGGCACTGATCCAGATTGGACAACCTCTCCAAACCACCATCTCAGCAACTCGGAGTCGACCCCCCCTCGTTGCCTTGCTTCGAGCATAGAGAAATTGCTTCTGCCATGGCTGAAACAGCCCACCAGATCTGGACATTCCCTGCAAATCCAGCCCTTCATCCTTTAGCCTCGCTCGACTTGGTCGGAGCCGACCCGATGAAACCTGCCCTATAAACCGACGTCTGAAGGCTGCAAAGCCCTAACACCGGAGGCCAGATCTCCTTCGATAATCCCCATGAGAAGGTCCGGGTTCATGGTCGAGAGATCCATTCTGATAAAGAGGTTGCTTTGGTTGGGTGTTTGCCGAAAACAAACGGCGTTGCAGGGCTGAAGAGAAGCCACACAATGTGGAGAGGAAAGCTCCACTTAGGGGCAAGGCCGGAGTCGGCCACCATTTGAGAACCCCGAAACCGGGGCGACTAGGGTTCAGGACTGCCATTTTTCTGTCATAATTCTTTATTTTAACATCTTCTCGATCAAACTTGTTAAATTGTCCATAAACTAGTAAATTGTTTTTATCCCTCATAAAGTCACCAAAATATAATAAATATGAACATTTACAAAACAGTCACCACATTTTTATTTTTTATTATTTATGAAAATATCACTGCATCCAAATAATTATTCTCATTAATTGAAAAGTTATTACCGACAAACGACGTGGTTTGATATTCTCTCACTAAGGTTGCACCTAAGCTCTAGGTGGGAGTACTCTTTAGCCATTCATAGATTCTACAAGTCCATTGAGGAAAAAAAAAAATTTAAATGCCAACGGTGTTGAAACTCATGTTCATTAGCATAAACCCTATAAAAACAAATCACAAATCACAAATACCTATTAGAATGAATTAACCTACACTAAATCAGATTGCATACCTATTTAGATACATATAATTTGGGCATCTACCTAACAATTGAGTATTATAAATAATATAATACCTTCTATACAGTTTAAATCAAGGGTCTGATTATGTTATGTGAGATATTTGTGGCCTTCTGGGTGTCAGTTTCATCTACGATACATTTGGGGCTTGTGGCATCTTTCGTAATTTTTAACAAAAACAAATTTTGTTATTTATTCTAGTTAATAGGTTTTTTATATTGAGATGAACCTAAGTAATAGACTTTGGTGTATTATGGGGTGGGTTTGATCTGATATATGATTAGAAAATTGGGTGTATAGTAAAATTCTTATAAAAAAAAATAAAAAAATACAGCTAACACACAGCAGCAGATAAAAACACAAACCGCAGATAACCCATTCACAAAATCATATTTATTAAATTCTGCTGGCATTACTTAGTGCAAACACGTACTTGTACAGACATCACTCACTATCTGCTAAGGCACTCTTGAGGAAGGAAGTTCAAACAAGCAAATTCTGTTGAGAAAGTGAGGACAAACAACAAAAAGTCTTAGATCCTGTTTACTTGCTCCACAAAAGATACAGTATGCACCAGAACCTCCAGATTGATGAATAAACTGATAGTTCTTCCCTGAACCAGCCAGTTACAAAATTCATCAACCACTTTTATAACAAATTGAACACGTAAAACTTAACAGACTGAGAAAAACTTACACATCTAGCAGTATTGTTTCCTCGGCAAGCCAAAGCAGTAGACCTTATTTTGAACAACAAAAGTTTGCAAAGCTAAACAATAATGGAACACTGAGATCAATATAAAACATACAACAAATTGAAATTAAAAATGGTAGTAGAGAGAACGTCTGGGTAGTCTGCTGCTCAGACAATAACCTCTAGCAGTAAATTTGGTTATGAAATGGGAACAACATTAGCTTTGCTCAATAGCACTTCATTGACTAAATTGTCTAAGGTTATGGATGAAGAACCAAGTGGACCACTGGCCTTTTCTGCTAGCTTCTTCCACTCCATGACCTTACTTTTCATTTTCCTACCCTTCTCTCCCTCCATTAACTCTTTAACAAGCTTCTCTACTTCGTCTCTCTTCACATCACTACTGATCTCCATGCCGATGCCCCACTCATTGCAAACATAGCGACAGTTTATAGGCTGGTCACCACTTAATGGCCAACAGAGCATAGGCACTCCAGCAGAAATACTCTCCATGGTCGAATTCCAACCGCAATGTGTTAAAAACGCTCCGACTGATGGATGGTTAAGCACTTGTTCTTGTGGGCACCAACTTGCTATTAGACATCTTCCCTCTGTTTCAGCCACAAACTCAGGTGGCAGAATCGCCGATTCCCCAATAATCAAATCAGGTCTAATAACCCACAAGAAGGGAAGCTTGCTATTTGCAAGTCCCCAGCCAAACTCAATAAGATGTTCTGGTCTAATGACTACTAAACTGCCAAAGTTGACATAAACAACTGAATTTTTCGCCTTAGAGTTGAGCCATAGCAAGCACTCTGTTTCTTCTTTCCATAGACTGTACCCCACGGACTTCAAAGGGTGTTCTGGTATCTGATTGAGAAGTAATTGGAGAGGGCCGATGGCATAAACCGGTGGAAGCAGAGATGTACTCTTAGAGAGAGAATCTACAACATCTGGCTCCAGGGCATCAAAAGTATGAACAACAACCGCTGAAGCTTTATGAACTCTCTTCACTGCTTCCAAGGTGAAGTTAAACAAGATGTTGTCGGGGTTTGTCGTTCTCCAAGAGCTTGGGAGATCCCTGAGACGAATATCTTTAATTCCGGGGATCCAATCTATTACCTTGTCCAAAGATCCATTTGTTAAACAGTTCTCGTCTGCAACAACCAAGTGAAGAAAAATTTCATCATTTGTTTAAAAACAGAGAAGTTAAAAGTGAAATTAAACAGTTGATTCAATAATTCTTTCAGTACCTTTGAGTGGTGCAAGTCCTTTTTCCACCAAAGTGGGAAGTTGTTTACTTCCCAGGAATCCTATTGCAGCCAAAGTAAAGAATTGCACTACAGGGATGCCAAGTTCTTCAGCAGCTGTGATGGTGAACGTAAGGAAACCATCAGAGACGATGCAAGTCACGGGAACCATATTTCCATTTAGTTTGTTAAGGATGTTACGAAACGGATGCAAGCAATTTCTTCTGACGGAATCAGAAAGCAAAGGGATGTTTTGGGTCTCACTTTCAACTGAATTTGGAAGGCCATCTGGAATAGTTTCAAAGCGAAAATCAGGCAAGGCATCAAGAGAGTTGGGTCCAAGAGATTTAAGAAAGCGCTTGTGATTGAACTCTGTGTTGACGAAGGTAATATGAAAACCTCTGTGGTGGAGGAGTTTAGCTAACTGAACCATTGCCTTTATATGGCTTTGCAATGGCAATGGAATGCATACAGCATGAGGCTTATTACCGACTTCCATAGATTATGTATTCACTGAAATGCACTAAAACTTTAGAGGAATAACGTTTGTGTGGCTCTGCATAATCACAGTGGTAAGCAATATAGTAAGGATGGAGGGGGGTTGCTATATCTGTTAAGTTTCTTTGTGTGGTAAGATATCTGCTGCATTTTCACACAGGTAGAAATCTAACCTTGTCAAAATAAAATCGAATCTTGTAGAAAATCAAAACGGTATCCTGCAGATTAATGAGCAAGTTCTTTTATGTATAAGGTTCGAAACTATTATCAAAAATTTGGGGCATCTAGTCATAAAGCTAAAAACCCAGAATAGTAAAGAAATAAATCCTTTCAATAAATAAATAAATAAGCAAAAAAAGAAAGAAAGAAAAAGTTAAAAGTATGATCCAACTTCTCTCACCAAGTTGTAACCCATGTATGCAAGTGAATCCCCCTGTATGGATATATAATTTAGAGATTCTTACGTAGGACAAACGTACCACGTGACGGTAGGGCAGCCCAATCAAAACTAAAAAAAATTTAAGTGTGTTCCGAATTTATCCTTATTAAAATGAAATACCTAAAATACTTCATTATATGTTCACTGATTAAGCAAACCCTACCAGTCACGTGGTACGTTTGCCTTACGTAAGAATCTCTCATAATTAAATAGGTTATCATCTCCTTTTCTATGAATATGTCAACCACTTAATCCACCAAGGATTTGACCTCATTCATGTATCTTAATCATCCTTAAACTAGCATATATCAAAGACTTAAAATTTACTGAGGGGACTTCTCTACCATAATCAGCATCTAAACTACCAAGAATTTTCAGCTTATTGGAATGTTTCATAAATCGGTAAACCAGAGAACATATATATCAGAAACCAATCTGAGGATAATCTCAACAATTCAAAAGCACACAGTTCAAGGACAACACTAAACACCAAAAAGACGCAAGTAGAGCAACCTAGCTGTCAAAGCAAACCTTATCAAACCGACAGCAGAAGATAAAAATAAAAGGACCGATATCCCATTCACACAATCAGAAACCCAAAAAAGAAAAAAACTAAAGCAATGAACTTGTTATAAAATATGTACTTGTATAATTATGCAAACATCAATGACCATATAGTTAAGGCACTCCAGAGAAAGAAGCTCAAATGAGCCGTTTCTATTGAAAAATGAACGCAAGACAAGCGAGGGCCTCAAGTTCATGTTTACTTGTTCAACAACTTCTCCAGTACTATATTCACAAGCCAGAAACAACTAGTCTCGCATATAAGAACAAGAAACAACTACTCTAGAGAATTTCAAGCAGAGAAGCATTGAAGTCAAGAAAATAATCTGCTTATCAGCAGACTGCATATTAACCAGAAGGACAGTCCCTGGCCCAGTGCCCCGTCTTTCCACACTTATAGCAGCTGCTTGTTGAAGCAGACCGTCCTCCAAATTCAACCGGAGCATTGTTTGAAGGAACGGAGCAATCTCTTGCCCAATGCCCTTCCTTTCCACACTTGTAACAGGAAGAACCAGTCCTAACACCATAGCTCCCTTGGCTGCCTGTCTCGCTTGAACCATAAACCACCTTGGGGATTCGTGCACCTTGAACACTACCAGCTGCCACAGTATTCTCATTGCACCACTTGAAGAAACCGCAAGAGCTTCCCTAAATAAACCAAGTAACTAATCTATTAACCACTACCACCCAAGTTCAACTACACACACTACATATACATGACAGATTTCACACCCGCCAAAAACTTTCATCTACTTGTACCAAAAGCAATAAATTCAGCACAACAAACTAGAGGGTACCTCATTTCCAGGACAGCGAAAGAATTGGCTGCCGATATTTTTGCCGGTTTTAGCTGTTAAGATTCGGCATTGCCCACCACCACAGGGACATTCAAGAGCTGGAACTGTAGAATCAGATGCATAGTTTTGGGTCCTACTAAAGCTACCACTACCAGCACCAGTCATGGCATTAGGCCCAGAAGCATTATCACACCACTCAAAGAAACCACAACCCCCATTTTCCTATCAAAATTTAAACAAACACAACAACCCTTAGCATCCATTCCACTATTAAATCCAAAAAAAAAAAGGAAATTTGGTTGTGTACCTGTCTAAGTGGGCATTTGTAGAATTTTCGACCTCGATTCTTCTCAGTATTTGCGGTGAGCACCACGCAGGTTCCAGATCCACAGGGGCAGCTTTTCTCAGGAAACGAAATCGCGGACGCAGCGTCGCAGCCGTAATTACCATTATACCCTCCGCCGCCGTAATTACCACTATACCCCCCGCCGCCACCTCCTCCTCCGCCTGGGGCATCGCAATCGCGAGCCCAGTGTCCCGATTTCCCGCACTTGAAGCATGCATCACCGCCCAAAACGCCGTCGTTTCCCGCCTCCGCTACGGCCCCGCCGACTCGCCCTCTGCCAAATCCACCGCCGCGCGGAGGCTCGGAGAACGCGCTCTGGTTTCCTTTGAGCGCCGCGATGTAGAGACCGCCGTCGGCTTCGGCGTCGGATCTCTCCTTCGGATTCGCGGCCCGTGGTGGTGGAGGTGCCGACGCGACGGCGTTTGGGGAGGGCGTGGGGGTGGCGATACGGCGGCGCTTGTTCGCGAGAGCATGGGCCTCCGCGGCGGCAACCTGAGAAAGGAAGTCGTCGTCTACGTCGTCGCCGATTTGGATCAGAAATCCGGGTGCTTCCGTCTTCATCTGTGGCTCTGAAATTGCAGAGATGAACGAAACAGTGAGCCAATTAGGAATTGAACTCGAATTTGCTGTTGCCTCTTTGTTTAAATTTTTGATTTTGCCCCCTTCTTTGACCAAAAATCCCGCGCTTTCCCGGCTTTTTTGTTTTTCGCTGACAAAAAGTCCTTTTACTTCGGTACTTTTGTAAATTTAACCCATTAATTTACTTTTTTTTTAATAAGGATTGATGCGGCCTTTCTTAATTTTTGATTAATGAAACTGAGAAATACAAAGGGGGAACATAGTGCATAAACTCCATATTACAATACATCTCAAGAGGACCTCCCAAATAATAACAGGAGTCTCTACTACTATAATGTATTCGAAATCGTCCTAGTTTACTCTTTGTTTAGAACACGTCGCACGCGCCTAGGGCTTGGTCTTCTCCAGCAAATCTTTATGCCTTGTCCGGCGGCGCGTCCTTGGGACGTCGTTGTCGGACGAGCTAGACAGGACGGGTTGTCCGTGGGTGGTTCCTCGTGGAACATTGCTGGTCGGAGTGAGGGCTGCATGTTGAGGGCATCAGGGTGTCCAGATCGGGCCCTGTCATTGCCGCTTGGAAGCGTTGGTGTGCGAGGAAAGTAGAGGAGGAGGGGTCGTGGTAGACGGGTGGGGCTGCGGGATCTGCAACCAGATCGCGGTGTCTCCCATCTCTGGCAAAAAACGATGAAGGAGGAAGCATACCAGTTGGTTGGGTCGGCGGGTTTGAATGCAGAAGTCGCACGACTCGATCCGATCTCTGACCAATGCTTTGTAGATCAGTGGATGGGTGGTGGCAGGTGTTGGGGGTTGTCGCCGGTTTCTAACCATCTCAAAATTGCATTTGGGGGGTCGAGTGTTGTCGGGTTTTGGCAGCCAGGACGGAGTGGAGGGGGATTTGGTGGAGGACGCTTCAAGCGGTGGTGTCGAGTTGCGATGGCAAGGATGCTCCCTGAGGTGACTGACTGCGTGCAGATCCCCATTTGGGCCTGAGAGTTCTTTACTGGGCCAATTGTTTTGCTTTTTCTTTTTTGCATTTTGTTTGTTCTTTAGCTTTCGGTGGCTTCATGCCCTTAATAATGTCCTATTCTAAGTTAGTAGGGCGAGGTAGGCGTTGTCCCAGTATGTGCACCTTGAGTGTCATGTTTGGCCTAGGACGGCGGCGAGTTCCTTGCATCGTCAAATGGTCGCAGCCTCCTAGTGGCAGGATGAAACCAAGTGTCACCGAATTTATTTTTCGGTGGCAACATAGTCGGAAAGTTGGTATTAGTGTATTATGGCTCTACGTGAGTATTATCTTTCCTGTCTGTCGCCAAAATTGTAAAGCAAATATAGTAGCCAATCGTGCACTCTTTGCTAAATGGTGCGTGTTAGAATACAGAATTAGTTGAGACTCCTGATATTATTTCGGGACGTTCTCTTCAAGCTTATTGTCATATGGGGTTTAGGCTCTATGTCCCCCCCTTGTATTCTATGGTTTCATTATTGGTTATGGCTTAAGGGCAGCTGTTTTGGCCCTACCTCAAAAAAAAAGAAAAAATGTATTCAAACATGCACCAACTAGCGAAGAGTGTCATATCGACGACTGTATTTGCTTTACAATAATGGTGGCATATCGGATAGTTAAAGCAATGTCATACAACTAATAAAATAACTTTCCTAATATGCTGATGACTAGAAATAAATCTGCTAACAAGACATTTCATCCTGCCACGAGGAGTTTGCACCCAATTCATGATCTGCCGCCTCGCTAGGGCAAACAAGGCATACTGAGTATATAGTCCGACAAAGAGTCCACATGACCTTACCAAGAGTTTGCAGAGATTTATTGTAAATAAAATACACCTAAACTTTAAACAAACGATTGAAAATAAATAAGACATAATATAAACCCACAAGCAAAGGTCCAACAACATAAAATAGGTCCACGACCCATGTTTCCCATTAGCCTTAACCGCTTCCTCTTGAAAAAGTGGCACCTTAACCGACGAACCACCATGCCGTCGAATCACGGCAGACAGCAGTGGCTGGACCAAGCCCCCATCAATCCCCGCTGCCGGCAAAACACACAGACGTCGAACCAGGTCCGTTGAAGCACGCTAACTCTGAAGCATACCCGACAATAGTGACCGGATAGCCATTGCTCTCAGATTCCAGCCGGATCTAGAGCACATCCTCAATTGAGTATCTCACCCTCCACCAGGCTTCCACGACCTCGGTCAAAGGCGGATCCAAGCTTTGTTGGCCCAAGTTGGCAGTTGCAGACTTCTCCTCGTCCTCAGTGGTTACAGACTGTCATAACTCCATCAGTCCTCCCCGTCCCAGACTGTACTCTGCTCCAGATCATCATTGGTGAACTGACAAACTATACCTACTTGTTTGATGACGACGTCCTGAGGATGCGCCGTCGAATGGAACATGGATGCAAGTAGGGCGACAAACTCTTTTCTCCTCTCCGGGAAACTCAGAGCAAACCCTCAAAACCGTAAACCCTAAATTGTAAAAGTTACTCATTTCTTATCGTTGTTTCTTACCCATCAATTCACTTATCACATCGAAGTTAGAAAACCAAAACCCCCTACAAATAATATAAAAAAAAAAATCAGACTAACGGTAGATAAAAATTTTCTCAACAAAATTTTATGTATTATATGCAAATAAAATGTGTACTTACTTTTTTTCAAAAATACTTCAGTACTTCAGTACTTACTTTTTAAAAGAACTCATTAAATTTCCCTTATTTTGAAGCCAAAAGTATTTATACACATAATAAAAATCGTTTTTTTCCTTCATATTTTTTAAAATAGCTCCCCGTAAACTTTACTCCAGAATACAAAGAAAACAAATAAAACACAAGATGAAAACCTAAATTCCCATATTTGAATCAAAGGAAAAACAACCACAATGCTAAGAGAAGAGTTAATCAACAACCAAGGAAAAATGAACATATAGAGAATTAAAAGATCTTTAATTTTTTTAACCTAATAGTATTAGATTAGTATTAGTTAGTGATCTCGGCTCAGTGAGTCCTTTCTTTCATGATAAACTGTTGGCGCCATAATCTTTTTTTAGGGTTGCTCTCTCGTCTCTCTTTCTCTCGAGGAGCAGCCTCTACTTTTTTTATTGTTCCGTCTGACGGCGAGTCTCCATGGCGACGTCGTTGGACGAGTCTTCCTTGTCTCAGCACCGATCTGCTATCCCAGCAGGGCTGGGAGGTGGGGACTGGGAGAGAAATAAGCGTCTTGGTGCATCAGCATGTCGGCTGGATCGATTCTAGCCTAGATTGAGGCTTGCGAGTTGGTGGCGCAGGAGAGGTTGGGCACAATAGAGGGAGTGCGGGTGAAGGAGGTGGTCGCCAGGGGTGGCTAGGCCGTCATGGTCCTCGTGGATCTGGTTTGCTAGATCCGGTTCGATTGGCTAACGGAGGACAGCTGCTTGTTGGTCGTCTGATCTGGATCGCGCGCAGGGTGTGCGGGTGAAGGCGGAGGAGGGCGTTCAGGCGGTGGTAGGCGGCGGCTGATGTCCTGTTTGCTCTCGGTAGGGGTCGGGGTCAGAGGGTGGAGTGCTAACCTTGCTTGGGCTTTCTTCTTGTTGGGTTGTATAGGGAATGTTTTTGGACCCAGTCTATTTATGGTTTTAAATATAGATTTATTTAGGTTTTTCCATTAGCATTGTTCTCTAGGAGCCTCATCTGCATAGGGTGGTCTTAGGGTTCAGTGAATAATATTAGGGTTCGTTCTTGGTTTCGTTCCGGAACTTTCCCTAGTGTCAGGTTGCTAGTTACTTCTGGTGATGTTGGTAAATTTTGCATTTTAGGTAGCTTGTTCTACTGTTCCAATTCAGGTTTAGCCTTCTAAGGGATCTCTAAGGATGGCTCAATCTTGTCGTAGCCCTCTCTTAGGTGAGCTATTATATGTAATATTTTCTATATTCATCAATAGATTGACACCTATATTCTCTTTAAAAAAAAAAAAGGAAAAATGAACATCAAGCTAGTAATTGGTAGTTGGCCACAATAAGTACATCTCTACTTGTTTTCCCCTAATGCCACGTTTACTTACTTGGAATAGGAGGGAATGATTACAGATTAAAAATATTATTGTATTTACTAACACATAAAGTAATCGGAATGATTCCGGGTAAAAGTATTCCTGCGTTTACTGACACATGAAGGAATCAGAATGGGTGTAGGTTTCATTTCCTTATAAGGAATCGATTCCTGAATACTCAGGAATTTGATTACGAAAGGGGGAGATGAGTTTAGGAATCAACTCCTCCGGAATCAATACTGATTCCTTTCCAAGTAAGTAAACGTGCCATAAAAGAACTTGGACAACATTCTCCAAGTTCATGAAAGAGGAGCCTTGTGAATCAGTGGCCACCTCTGCTAATTTCTTCCACCCATTAGCTTTTTTCTTCATCTTATCACCCTTCTTTCCCTCTATTAACTCTCTCACAAGTTTGTCTCCACTTCATCGATCTCTCTTCAAATCATTATCAATCTTCATTCTGATCCCTAAGCCATTACATGCATACCAAGTGTTAGTTTGTTGTTCTGCATAAAATGGCCAATACAACATAGGCACTCCTGCACTCACACTCTCAATGGTTGAGTTCCAACCACCGTGTGTCAAAAACCCTCCCGTTGATGGGTGGTTAAGCACTTCCTCTTGTGGACACCTACTTGCTACCACACCTCTCTCTTTAGTTTCGGCTGCAAACCCTGGTGGCAAAATCACAAATTCACCAACTACCATGTCAGGCCTAATCACCCACAAGAAGGGGATCTTGGAATTTGCAAGTCTCCAACCTAACTCCACAAGCTGTTGCGGTGTCATGACCACTACACTGCCAAAGTTGACATAAACAACCGAGTTTGGTGCCTTGGAATCGAGCCATTGGAGGCACTCGGTTTCTTCTTTCCATAGGTTGTATCCCACTGGCTCCAAATGGTCTTCTGGCATCTGATTGATGAGTAACTGGAGAGGGCCAACTGTGTAAACGTGAGGAAAGCATATGCAAGTGTTTGGCTCCAAAACTAGTTTGGCTAGCAAAAAATCTATTTTGTATGCGCGAGTGTGCCAACACCGAGGGTGTATTCGTCAGGGCGTCTCTAGACCTGACTTCTTCTCAAGCGCTGTGGACGAGGAGAGCATCAACCTCGTCAGAAGGCTCTTTTCTCTGCCTTACGGATAAGGACTTCTGCCTTACGGATAAGAACTTGTGGTGTGATCTCTCGCGTCACCGAGTCGATACTCAACGTTGCAGGTTGAGCAGAGCACTCACAGAGAAGTAGGGGAAAGCACGGGTTTGCTAAAGCGTGACTTTAGCTTCGCTGGGTTGCGAGGGCATTACCCTTGCTTCGCTGGTTTCAACTAGGTTGAAGGTAAGTTGCTCCAGAGAGACTTTGGATAATCTGAGAGATTAGTTGATTGAGGAGTTATGTGTTGTATTTCGTCTTTAGCCTCTATATATAGGCTAATTACTGCATATTCACCTTCCTAATAGGAGTGAAATATCTTTATGGGATATACTTGTTCAAGTAAATCCAGAATATGTGTCTGGCCCAAACTCGAGATTACTTGCTCTAGTTGAAATATGGTTTATATTAGAGATATTCTCGGAGAATCTTAGGAGACATCCAATCAATGTACGATTATGTTTCCATGTACAACTCTATCTCTATGCTTGTAATCCTCTATATAAAGAGGCCCCTATTATCAATGAAAGCACGACTCAATTCTCTCCCAATTTCAGTTTTCCTTAAACACGTTATCAGCATGAAGCCCTAACCCTGAAATAAATAGCCAAACCCTGATTCAAGAAGCTAAAACCTTAAATCCGAATACAAAACCTTGAACCATTTTCTGCCTCCGCCACACAACTTGAAGCGCTCTACCCCAGGAACCCAGAACCGGCGGCGGAACCACTAGAACTGGCCGGAAACCTACCGAACCGGCCACCGGAAGCTCCATACAACCCGCAACAAATATTCCACCGGTTCACCATCTTCCGGACCTCCAATTTCCACCAAATTTTGCTAGCAGAAGTCCCTTGATTTGAAGATTCAGGAACCTGAAGAAAAAGTCCAAAAACCGGCCTAAAACTTACTGAACCGGCCGCCTGATCATCCAACAGAAAAACCGGCAGAAGAAGAAAAAAAAAGGGAAAGGAAAAGAAGCCCAAGAAGCCCAAGCCCATGGCAGAGGCCCACAGCCACAACAGCACCCGGAACCTCAACACGTCAGCACCAGGGACCCACGCCACGTCAGCCCTCCGGTCAACGACTTTTCCGGCGACTTTTCTGGCGAATTTTTCCTATCAAATTTTCCGACGACCTATTTCAAGGTTTTGTTTTTACTAAAAGTTCCCGTTTTTAGAGTTTTTTTTTCAATTTCTCTTCTTTTTCGGGGACTTGCAAACTCCCTCCTTCTACCCCCCTTTCTTCTTCATAAGGGAGACCAAATTAAGCCGAACTGTAGGGGTTCGTGCTCACTCCAAGCTTGGAGCTTGTAGAGTCCTCCAAACTTAGAGTTTGTTGAGATAAAACAATCGACCGCAAACATCATTGTTCCGATCTAATCCAACCCCTCTTGGAATCGAATTTCTTGGAAGCGACTACGCTCGGAAATTCTTAATTTCTTGGAAGCGACTACGCTCAAAAATTTTATTTGTTTTCGTGGTAGCCTTTTTCGCTCCGAAACTAACCATTTTTCTTGTTCTCTTTCAGGATGAGTAACCTGAACAAATTGGAATTTGCTCCATTGGGAACAATTGGCTTTAGATATCACAGGTGGGTTCGTGATGTCCGCCAGCATCTCAAGGCCGATGGAATCTTGGATACGATTCTCGAGCCTAGCCAGGACGTGTTAACTATTGAGCAAGCTCAAGCTTTGGAAGCAAATAGAGCAGCCTTAGAGGCAAATAAGGCAAAAGCCATCATCCTAATGACTCGTCATATGGATGACTCGCTCCAGTACGAGTGTATGAATGAAGAAGACCCCAGAAGGCTGTGGGTCTCACTCGAAGAAAGATTTGGCAACGTACGTGACTCCCTGCTTCCTGACCTAGAAGTGAGATGGCATAGCCTCCGCTTCTGTGATTTCAAGTCAGTTCTTGACTACAACTCGGAATCAAGTCGCATTAAATCCTTAATGGAATTCTGTGGTAAAGAGATCACAAATGCGATGTTGATTGAGAAGACTCTCTCTACCTTCCCCGTCTCTGCATTGATGGTTGCTAAGAACTATCGAATTGATGTTACTGCATGACGGATCACAAGGTTTCATGAACTCATTGGAGCTATGAATGTCGTTGAAAAGCATGACAACATCCTTGTGAAGAACTATAATTCGAGATCCCTGGAAACAGAGCATATTCCAGAATCCAATTATAGTTGCGCCCTAAGAGAGGGTGCCAAGAGCGAAACCCTAATCTTAGGGATACTTCTGGACGTTCTGGTCCATATAATCGCTCTACTAAGGAAGGTAACCGCCAAAATAGGCGAACACGAAACCGAAGAGGTCAACGTGGAAAGAGAGAGGGAGGCAACGCCTCTGGCCATGTTGGTGGCGCCACCAACACTAAGAGCCATCTAAATGACGCTTTCAAAGCGCCTCAATCAATGGAGTCTGAGCAAAGAGATGTAGGTTCTCGATGTGGAGTATCCGGTCATTGGGCACACATTTGCAGAGCTCGTGAAGAAATTGTCACCACCTACAAAGCATATTGTGAAGCAAGAAAAACTCACTATGTGGAATAAGAAGGTCAAGAAGATGATCTAGAGTGAAGGGTTGAAGACTACAAATCTGGCTGGGATCAATAGATCTCCAATTCTGTTTAAGTCTTTATTTTTCCAAGAGATGTAATAGCCAATTGCCATATATTTTTGTAGTAAATGTCAATGGTTTAGTCTTTCTTCAAAGTAGGCTCACCCAAAGTAAGTGTGATGTCTAGGAAGGTTCTGAGATTAGTGGTACTTAAGCGAGCCTTGCTCCACCGACATCTCTCGACTCACCTGGTCACATTTATTTTGGAATTACCGAAAGAAGTTAGACGACTACCATTGTTTTGCATTAGCTAGCATTTGGATTAGATTCTCCTAATGGTTAAGAGACAATGATGTACTCCGTTGGCTTATGAATAAAATTTCGAGTTCTTTTCATTATGACTCAATTTTGATTATGAGAATATTACTTTGTGACTACGATGGCTGGGTCATCAGTATTAATTCAAGGACATGGAATAGCCCAAGTTCCCCTTGCCAAATGGCACCTTGATTACTGTCACAAAAACTCTCTACACTCCTAGGGCAAATCACACCTATGAATTGTCACGCCCCGATTTTCAAGCACAATTAATTATCAGAGTAAATACACAGGGCGTGATGGTTCAGACATCAATACAAAACACTAGGAAAAATTTTCTTTAAAGAACAAGAAGTAAAGATGTCATGAACTCACAATGTCAATACCGACTCGTTCTTTAGAGTCACATATTACATTATAAATAGTTTACAAATTAAACTGAATGACAATTCAATAAGTAAACACACCCACCACAACTCACTACATCGCGGAAGACTTAAAACTAAGAGTACCCTTCGACGTCCACGCTACCGAACGTACACCTCAGCTTCGACGACAAGTAATCGATATTCTAACCTGCACAATAAACCCTACACCATAGAATAATGCACCGGGTTGAACAAAACAAACCCGGTAAGCTTTTTAAGCCCGTATGAGTAAACTCAATTAAAGTGACTCACGTCACGAATGCTTATAATTTCTCAACTCGTGAGATAAATTAAAGCAACAACATTTAACTCCACAAAACACAACCAAATATACAAAACCATCCTTCATTTGTCTCAACAAAAGTAGTTGTCACCTCAGTGACGTTTCAAATCATTTTCCATCTCAACGAAAAATCTACGAAAAATCACACTCACTTCTCCTCAACATAAAGCATTTGTCAAAATGATGACCTCACGACTCATTTTACAACTCACTACAAATCTCAAACCACAACCGCACTTACAATTGAATTAAGTAAAATCAGTAATCCCTGCATAGAAACTTAGTTCAGGGGATCACCATAAAAACACACAATATAAATGATATAAATCCCTGCATAGAATTTAGTTCAGGAATTTACATTAAAACAAACAATTCAAAAAGCGGTAATCCCTGCATATAATTTAGTTCAGGAGATCACCTAAAATCACACAATTCAAACGGCAGTAATCCCTGCATATAACTTAGTTCAGGAGATTACTAAAGGAAAACAAGCAATTCACTAATAAGAATAAACAAGAATCAATACACGTTCATCTACTGATAACACCAAACACCACATTAACAATTTCAAACATTAATCACTCAACAATAATCCACAACCTTTTCATTACAATCAACACACAATTATCGCCACTTTGGTCACCACTTTGGTACTACAATATAAATTATTGCCACTTTGGTCACCACTTTGGTACTACTGTATAAATTATCGCCACTTTGGTCACCACTTTGGTACTACTATATATTTAATCACACTCTCAACCACAACTTTCACCATTCTCAAAACCATAACGAAAACCTTTTCAAAATAATACTTTCACAGTTCAACAATATCACAAATCTAACATATTCCTTTCAAAACGGAAATCAAACATCACCACCACTTCTTTTCCCAAAATCATTTATTTTTCTTTAAAATCACCATGAAATCCAATAGGGATCAAGTAACGTAAAACATAAGCTTTTCACTTCACCCAACCATTTCAAATATATTTCCCTATCTACTCAATCGAAAATCATTTGTAACAAATCATTGTTTTTACTTACCCATGAACCATTGTCGATCGAGTTCATATATTTCAAAAAAACAAATATTTATTTTGCGACAGATATGATTTTACAGCTAACAATTTATTCTACTAACTATCACTCAACTAATTATCACCCAAAACAATGTGAGATTTACTCACCTCCATATCCGGCTGCGTCTTCACACAAAACCAAGACAAGCACCAAATCATCCAAACTCCGCTCACACAATTCCGTCAATCACCTAATCACATCAAGGTCACACTCAATACAATACAAAGCACACAATTCACAAAACCCAATTATACGACGATCCAACAGTCGGATCGTCATCCGAGACCATCTAACAACCTCGGAACACTTCTACGACCGATAAAACAAAACTACAAGTCGATCGAACGGCCGAATCCTCACATACCGAAAACCGATCGAATCGAAAACCCTAAAACTTTGAAAATTCATAACATGCTCATACAATTTCCAAAAATTACAAACTATATATCGAAATCAGGAACAGAAATTGTCCCTGGGGTGGCCGGAAGCCGCCGGAAACCACCACAGTGGCGGCGCCGCTGCCCACCCAAAGTCAAAATTTGACAAAACTTCCAACAACAAAGTTCTTCATCTCAACTCCAATTGAAACTTTCATAACTAACACAAAGCTTGAATAAAAGCCATTTGGCCGGAATTTACCTCGCAAGTTCAGAAATTGGAAGAACCCTAGAATCACAATCTTCAAAATTTAACCTCCACACTTTGAATCGTTGCAAGCCACCTTGGGAGAAATCATCTACTTCCTCTGAGCTCCAAAAGCCCTCAAGAAACACCGGCGGTGGTGGCCTGAATCGAAAGTTCACATCTGGGTCCGACGCAGCTCCGCCGCCAAACTTCTCGGCCTTGCACCGCCCTCCACAGCTTGTTTCATGCTCCAATTCTTCCACAGACCTCAAGAGGGGATTGAGGCGAAGAGAACCCACTTTGAATCGTGTCCTATGGTGGCCGGAGGAGGGAGAACGAAGCCGGCGAAGGGGAGAAGGCGAAACGGGGGTCGGGACCGAAGAGAGAGAAAAGTTTCCCAAAATGGAAACTCTGATTTTTCTGATAATTTTTTGGAAAAAATCCATATATACCAAAATGGAAACTTTTTCCAATGGCCATAACTTCTTCATACGAACTCCGATTTCCGCGTTCCTCATGTCCACGAACTCGTATCGACGCGCTCTACAATATCCGTGAAGGAAGTTTTCACATAATCCTAACGTATAAAAAGTCAACCCTTGAATCGAAGCTTTCTGAGCGAATAATTGCTCGAACTAATTTCCGCTCCACCCTCAAACCACGAAACCGTCCAATAACCACAAATTAGATTCCGGAAAATCCTCAGAAAATAATAAAGAATTTTAGGGGTACTACATGAATAGTCAACGGATTCAATGCGAAAACGCATGTAGAGAACAAAAATGAGTTCCTTTGCAATGCCTCTAATGATTGAGAACAAAGGCGCATCTTAGAGAAGTTTATGTGTCTCTCTAGTGGACTCTATGTCACTATTCGAACTATTAATCAAATAAAAGTTATGAGAGAAGATCTCTTGGATTTAGACACATATTGGCTTTGTTACGACAGGATAGGTCATCCTGGTCATGATATGATGATCCGTCTACTAAAGACTTCACATGAACATCCTTTCTCTCGAGCGAAACAAAGCATGAATCAAAAGTTGATTCCTGGACTAAATGTGACCGACGCAGCTGCCTAGGGCACCGCCTCCGTCCACCACCAGCCTAGGGCTGGCACAGTCCCTATCCATGATGCCATGGATGGCGTCCATCATGGTGATGGCGCCCCAGGTGATGCTACAATCACCAACTTGCTTCAAATAGTGTTTCAGACGCTCAGGCCCAACCAAAATCCTCATTGGTTGCTTCTAAAGCCTCTAGCTCGTTTTACAAAGCCCGTTCCTTAGGGAAATTAGGACTGAGACCGTGCTATGCAAAGGATATAAAAATACTCATTATGTTCCTACATAGAATCCGTGGGAATTCTGTGGACTAGTTCAACCAACTTGCGGACGTTTAAATATCTCATGATGTTGGTTTGACACACAAACACGCTGGTCACGTGTTGTGCCATTGTCCACTTATAATGCTGCTTATACTACACTCCTAGCACATATCATATGACAACGGGCTCACTCCCCGAATCATCCTATTCAGTCAATTGGATTTGACCATGCTAGTGAGTTTACATCGAAGACTTTCGATAGTTATTGCATTGGGACTGATGTTGGACATCATATTTCCATGTACACACCCAAATGGTCTCGCGGAAACGACTACGATGGTCATCAGGATATTGGTAATGCGCACCAACCTCCTTATATCCGCTTGGGGTGATGCAATATCCCATGCATCTATGCTAATTCGTCTACGACCCACCGCCACTCAATCTACCTCTGCATTACAGCTACAAGAATCGTACTTACGCATATTTGAGTGTGCCATTTATGTGCCAATTGCGCCGCCACAGCGCTCTGTGATGGGTCTTTCCAGACGAATGGGCAACTACGTTGGATTTGAGACTCCAACAATCGTCCGCCACTTCATACCCTTGCAAGGCGATCTCCTTACCGCTAGATTTGCGGATTGTCACTTTGATGAGACAGTCTTCCCGTCGTTAGGGGGAGATAAGAACACGGATGTTCAGTAGGAACGACAGGAATTGTCGTGGCCTATCCCCACTATGTCTCATCTCGATCCCCGTTAAAGTGACGAGATCACACAAATATGCTGCAAACATGTCTGCAAGGATAGACGTCCCTACGAGAGGACGTAGCGCCACCCTACACGGAGGTAGGCATGGCGCCAACACCAAAGAGAGTGGCACTCTGGCGTTATAGGCCATAACCCCAGTTAGGATGCGTGGGAGGCCCCTGGGTTCGAAGGATACTTTGGCATATTCCAATCCTTTGATCATCAAGACTCAAAATCAGTCTCATGAGTATCTTCCGGGTTATGGTTATCATTGGGGGACGCCTCAACGTCAGAACCTATTCCTGAGAATATAGAGCTTTATGAAAATTACACTAGTGTACATGAGACGTGGGATAGAAACTCCATCATAATTGATGATGTAGTCGCGTATTTCATTGCGCATGAGTTTGTTGAGTCCGATGATATCGAACCACGCTCCGTTGATGAATGAATGCCAATGTAGAGAAATTTGGCCTAAATGGAAAAATGTGATCTAGGTTAAGTTGGATTCTCTAACGAAGAGGAAGGTTTTCGAGCCAGTAATGCCAACACCTCCTAACATAAAACCTATTGACAAATGGGTCTTCGTTAGAAAGCGTGATGAGAAAAAGAGATGGCAATCTCGCCTTATGGCGCAAGGCTTCTCACAGAATGCCCTGGAATCGACTACGATGAGACATATTCTCTCGTAATAGATGTCAGTGCACTCCACTACCCTGTCAGTTTGGTAGTTTCCAAATAACTAATCATGCAGCTTACGAATGTGGTCACTACGTATCTCTATGGGGATCTAGATACGGAATATACATGAAGGTTCATGGTAGACTTCATTTACCCAAGTCAAGTGGCTCTAGACTGCGGAGCGCGTTTTACAAAGAGATTGAAACGCTCACTAAAGTAACTACTTGATTGGGAAGGGATATGCCCGCGCGTTTCCATAACAAGTTTCGGATTCTATCGCGGTTCATGTTGGACATGATCTTCATTAGAAGCCCTTAAAGAGTTAAGGGAAACCGCTGAACACTTGAAATCCGAGTTTGAGATGAAGGATTTTGGGAGAACACGATTATGTCTCGGTTTGGAACTTGAGCATCGTGTTGATAGATGCTTAGGCATTTTGACAAGGTCAAGCCTTCAAGCACCCCTATGATCGTCCGTAGTCTTGATCCTAAAAATGAT
Organism: Rosa rugosa; assembly: GCF_958449725.1. NCBI lineage: Eukaryota > Viridiplantae > Streptophyta > Magnoliopsida > Rosales > Rosaceae > Rosa > Rosa rugosa. The sequence goes on along the minus strand of NC_084820.1, from coordinate 59,959,977 downwards.
CCTCTTCGTCCAAAGGATGATGACGAAGATGTGCTAGAGGCAGAAGTGTCTTACTTAAGTACAATAGGCGCATTATTGTACTTATCTCAATGCACAAGACCGGACATCTCATATGTTTTGAACTTGTTAGCTAGATATACCCTTGCGCCAACACGACGCCATTGGATTGGTGTAAAAGATATCTTTCGGTACTTGAGATGTACGATTGATATGAGATTGTTCTATCCCTACAGAGAGACGATGGATTCAGACTTATCACACACCAGGAACGCCGCCAACACTGGCCTGCGTCCTCGATCCCCATCCCAAAACATCATGTGGTTTGGAAGGTGTTGCTGATGTTGGGTATCTCTCTGACCCACACAAAAGTATTCTCAGACTAGTTAAGTGTTCACCATGAGTAAAGACCGTGATATCTTGGAGGTCTATAGAACAGACCCTAGTCGCTATATCTTCGAACAATGCAGAGATCATTGCTCTTCACGAAGTGGTTCGTGAATGTATATGGATTGGATCCATAATTACACATGTTCGAACAATTGTGGTTTGAAGTCTACCACAGATGAGCGCCTACGAGCATATAGGATAATGCTGCTTGTTTTGAACAAATGAAGCAAGGCTACATCAAAAGCGATATCACCAAGGATAATCAGCAACAACAAACTCTCCTCAAGATCAAAGTGAACTAGGTTCAATCTGAGGACAGTGCGGTAGGCTTGCTCACTAAGTCATTGCCTAAATTCCACTTTCGAGAAACATGTTGGTAGCATCGTTTACGGAAGTTATCCGAATTCCCGTGACCGTTGTCATCAGGGGGAGATACAGACATCAGGGGGAGATACAGACATCAGGGGGAGATGTTTTCATGTATGGTCTCGAAACGTGAAGGGTGTGTTATGCTCTTTTTCCTTTTCGACCGAGGTTATTTTTGTCCCACAAGATTTTTGTTACTCGGTTTTAATGAGGCAACGAGAGGAGCACCACGTTTGGGCGACACAAGGAGGAGTGTTCAAGTAAATTCAGAATATGTGTCTGACCCAAACTCGAGATTACTTGCTCTAGTTGAAATATATGGTTTATATTAGAGATATTCTCGGAGAATCTTAGGAGATATCCAATCAATGTACGATTATGTTTCCATGTACAACACTATCTCTATGCTTGTAATCCTCTATATAAAGAGGCTCCTATTATTAATGAAAGCACGACTCAATTTTCTCCTAATTTCAGTTTTCCTTAAACAATATTATATTTTAGGCCACAGTTATTGACCTTGAATACAATCAAAACACTTATTAGTCTTGATAACTATTGTAGGCAATAATTAATAATTATCTGCCTCTTGACGTAGCTATCTTCTAGGTAAATTAATTGTCTCTTAGAGTCTTGGACGTAATCTTCCTCTAGGCAACGTAATTGGTTCAAAGACTGATTCTTGGATATACACATATATCTTCAGTAGCTTCCTTAATTGATCCATCGTGCTTGAGTAAGTATATATGATAAGATATCATATATATCCCTTAATAATTGCAAGCAATTAAGGAAGATTGTATTCTCATCAAACTGTACCACGTCCATGCCATATTAATTGCCATATATGGCTAACCTTGATTCCTTGCATGGCCCACATCTACTATTCCTTCCTTAATTGACCCACCGTAAGCCTTAATTGCATGGGCCATTATATATATATAATAAGACTATATATAGTTATATACCTTCTTTGATGATGGCGAGCAAGGCGATTGTTTCCTTACCCAATTTGTTCGCATTCGCGTCCTTGATTGCAATATATGGGAGCCTTGATAATTACCTTGTATGGCTCGCGTAATCTCAGCCATATATGCAGCTTGCATGTTTCCTTTTGTCATCTCTTGATAGTCAAGCAAATCATCATTAATTATCAAATTCTTGATAATTACTAGTAAATCAATGAATATCCGAATTTGTCTTTGGACTGCTTAATCTCCAAATAGGCTTTATTTAGCCTCTAAATAATATATTCCGAACTTATCGAAAATATAGAACTTGGGCCATGGATATTGGCCCGGATTCTCACGAGACGCCCTTGTTGAAAATAAAAAAATATTAATTTTGGGTTCAAACAGAAAGTGTGAAGCACAACTTTTGAAGCTTTGTCTGCTCTTTCGGCTTCTAACATGGCGCGGTTGGAAAAAATGTCTTTGGGATCTGTAGTTCAAAGAAAGGTGGGAAGATCCCTTAGCCGTATATTCTTCAGTCCAGCTATCCAATCTATCACTGTCTAGGTTGATAGACACGCCTCATCTGCAACGTTTTCAAAAGAAAATGCAAGTTACTAGCTTGGAGATCGAAATATAAGCATAGAAACATTCAATTCTTCCATACCCTTCAGTGGCACTAATCCTTTTTCAACGAGAGCACGATAATGCTTGAATCCCATAAAGCCACACGCAGCAATAGGAAAGAATGATACAACAGGCCAGGATTTCCAAGTTCGTCAGCAGCATTGACGGAGAAGCTCATGAAACTATCCGCGCCGTGACAAATGTCACAGGACTAGTACTCTTGTTGAGCTTGGCAAGGAGGTTGCGAAATGAGTCCAAGAAGAAGCCTTTATTGATGGAAATAGTAAGAGCAGTGAGGTCTTGGGTGGAAGCGAATCGGAATCTGAACTAGTCGGTAAGCCATCAGGGATGGCTTCGAAACGAAACTCCGGCAAGCCATCTAGTGAGTCGGGGCCTAAAGAATTGAGAAAACGCCTGTGGTTGTACTCCGTGTTCACAAAGGTGATGCGAAAGCCTCTATGGTGGAGGAGTTTAGCAAATTTGAGGAGTGGCTTTATGTGGCCTTGGTATGGGAATGGGATACATACCGCATGAGGCTTACAGCTGTTAGCTTCTGCCATGGAAATAACTAGGCAGTTCCTTTAGCTCAGTAGCTAAGGACGTTGACAGTCGAACTATAAGAGCAGCACGTACTCGAAGTTGGAGGTCCGATCTGATCTAATTATATAAAATGTAAGCAAACATGTGCAAATGGCTATGCATCTTTAACCTTTGATGATAAACACGTTGTTTTTGGTTCCTGGTCTGTTAGATCCATGGACTGGATAATAGTTGTGCCAATGTGCCATGGTGATCTCATAGTAAGACTTTCATATCTATATATCTATCTATTTAGAGCATATTATCATATTTACACACTTAATACACACCCCAATTTTTCTATATTCAAAATCAGAAGTGATTGAGAAGCGACAGAACTCTCCCATAACAAATGCTACACCACGGTCATTGCAGAATATGTAGTTGCATGCATCTTAGACTTCCATCATAAAAATGAAAAGAAAATGACACTCATACTCTTATTGAACGAAAACTATATCGGGTGAGGTACATATGTCTGTTCGATCCACAAATTAGAATAATTTATTCTAATATAATATTCTCAAATTGTTTTATGTTCACGTATGAAGACTCACTTTCTATTTATTGATAGATGTCTTGAACTCCCAAAACTTGAACCCTAAACCCTAAACCCTAAACTTGAACTCCCAATCTCAATTCCTTCTCTCTATCTCCAGTCTTCACAAATCCGGACGAAAACCACTCCTCAATAGTGTTTAGAGTCTCGATTATGGAATTCCCTCAGGAACTTATTGAGCGGTTGAAGGCTACTCTGGAATTGGTATATCTTCTCTCACAAACCCTAACCCCCGATTTCTCTCGTAAATCGTAATCTGTATTTTTGTACTATTCTGCCAGATTACAAGCATGAAATGTTCACAGATATTATTGAAATCGGAAAACGATTGGACATGGGTTTGCCAAACTGTGTCTAGATCAGTAGCTGCACACAAGGTGTTTGATAAAAATGCTAGGATCAGGTCTCGGTTGAAAGTTGGTGATTTGTTAATCTGGGTATGCAGAATAGAAATCTGCATTGAGTTTTAGCTGCGCCGAGCTGCGGAGTTCAATTTTAGTTAGAAAAATAAAATAGTACTTCATGCTGGTAATAAACTAATAACAGCATACAGCGCTAGTTTAATTACCAAGTATTAGAAGTCTTGATTTTCCTTGTTTTATATAAAAAAACTCCAGTGTTTCCTTAACAGCACAAGTTGATCACTTAATCGAGCATAGGCACTCCTGCAGTCACACTCTCAATGGTTGAATTCCACAGGCTGTGCGTTAAAAATCCTCCAACTGATGGGTGGTTGTCTGGTTGAGCACCTCCTCTTGCGGGCACCAACTTGCTGTTACATTTCTTTCCATTGTTTCGGCCACGAATGTTGGTGGCAAAATCGCCAATTCTCCAACAATCAGGTCACGCCTGATAATCCACAAGAAGGGAAGCTTGGAAATTGCAAGTCGCCAACCAAACCCACAAACTGTTGTGGTGTCATGACCACTACACTGTAAAAATTCACATAAACAACTGTGTGTTGGTGCCTTGGACTTGAGCGATTGGAGGCACTCAGTTTCCTCTTTCCATAGACTATATCCCAAAGGTTTCAAAGGGTCTTCTGGAATTTGATTGAGAAGGAATTGGAGAGGGCCAACTGCATAAACATGTGGACGCATAGATGATAGAGCCTCCAAAACATCTCGCTCCAAGGCATCAAAAGTATAAAGAACAACTGCTGAAGATCTATGTGCTCTTTCAGCTGCTTCCATGGCACATCGAAACACAATGTCTTTTTGATCTGTAGTTTTGAAGAAGCCGGGAAGATCATAGGCAAATATGCTGGTGTCCGCTGTATGAAAGATTGTCTTCAGCTGCTTCCATGGCACATTGAAACACAATGTCTTTTTGATCTGTAGTTTTGAAGAAGCCGGGAAGATCTTAGGCAAATATGCTGGTGTCCGCTGTATGAAAGATTGTCTAGGTACCATCTGATAGACATCTCTCATCTGCAAACAATAAGAAAACATTAATTTATTGTCATTTTTGATAAACAACTATCAAGCTTTGATCAAATGGTAGATAAGATATTTTTTTCATGGATTATAGTCAACCTTTTACTGGTGTATAACCTTTTTCCAACAGAGAACGGAATTGTTTGATTCCCATGAATCCACAGGCTGCTATTGTGAAGAACATAACAATAGGAATTCCAAGTTCTTCAGCTGCTGTGATGGAGGAGCTCGTGAAACCATCCACGACATGTTGCATGAGAACTTGAGAAGTACTGTGGGAATTTGCTGCATCAGTATTGATTTTGTCGAGGATGTTACAAAATGGAGACAAGAAGTTCTTATCAATGGAATCAACATTAGCTGTGATGTCTTGTATGGAATCTGATCTGAATTAGGTGGTAAGCCATCTGGGATGTCTTCAAACTGAATGTCCGGCAAGCCATCAAGTGATTTGCGGTCTAAAGATTTGAGGATGCGTCCATGGTTGTACTCTGTATTCACAAAGGTCATGCAAAAACCTCTATGGTGCAGGAGCTTTGCAAATTTGAGGAATGGCTTAATGTGACCTTGACATGGGAATGGTACATAGAGCATGAGGCTTATAATTAGTTTTTGCCATGGAACCTACTGAGGTAACTGCTTATCTCGTATGTGTAAGCAATTTGTACTGATATACAGCATGGAAGGTTGGTTCTAATCTCATGTTTGCCAGAATTTTGTTTATTTGAATTTGGGTTATAGTTAATTTGATATTCTTTGCCATTGTTTCAAGCATGCTTTCCTTTTTATTTCAGAAATCTTTAAGAAAATTTCACTCATCTATTGGAAATTGCTTGTTGGCTTTTTGTTGACAAGAAATTTGAAATTACAATAATAGTAGTACTTGCTAGTTGCTACTTGCTACACCCTCTGCTCTATATTGCAGGTAAGGGGCAGTGAGATTGATCAGATTAACAAAATTCAATTAGAACATCCTAATAGGAATCCTCAAGCAAAATCGAGATTAGAGAAACATACCTGTAAAATACAATCTGATATTCTAATAAATGTAACTCCATAGAATAGTAGCAATCACACAGATAATAGTTGCAATATCCTCTCTTTGATTATTATCATTAAGGATTCAACTTGAAATTTAAATGAAAGCATAAAGGAAATATTGCAGAACATTCTACTAGTTCATTAGACAGTACACTGGAAGTCCTGCATGTTTATTTGTTAGAAGTTTAGAACCCCGTCTAGCTTTTTCTTAGAAGTACTTGATTTACCACTTTGTCCAAGTTTGTGTACGAGGAGCCTTGTGGATCAGTGGCCTCTTTTGCTAATTTCTTCAACACATTAGCCTTGTTCCTCATGCTCTCACCCTTTTGTCCCTCCATTAACTCCCTCACAAGCTTCTCGACTTCATCCCTCTTGACATTGTTATCAATCTCCATGCCAATGCCCAATCCATTACAAACATACCAACAATTGGTTTGCTGCTCTTGCAAAGAATGGCCAACACAGCATAGGAACTCCTGCAGTGACACTCTCAATGGTCGAATTCCACCCATTGTGTGTTAAAAACCCGCCAACTGATGGGTGGTTAAGGACTTCCTCCTGTGGGCACCAACTTGCTATTATACCTCTCTCCTTGGTCTCAGCTACAAACTCAGGTGGCAAAATCGCTGATTCGCCAACAACCAGATCAGGCCTAATTACCCATAGAAAAGGGTGCTTGCTATTTGCAAGTCCCCAACCAAACTCCACAAGATGTTCTGGTGTCATGACCACTACGCTGCCAAAATTCACATAAACAACAGAGTTTGGCGCCTTAGCATTTAGCCATGGGAGGCACTCTGTGTCTTCCTTCCATAGGCTGTATCCCATAGACTTTAAAGGGTCTTCTGGTATCTGGTTAAGAAGTAACTGAAGAGGACCAATGGAATAAACATGTGGAAGCATAAATGATAAAGCATCCAAAACATCTCTCTCCAACGCATCAAAAGTATGAATTACAACTGCCGAAGCTTTATGTGCTCTTTCAGTACGTTGCTTCACCTGTTAGTATAAATGGACTGTTGTTGGGATCTGTAGTTTGGAAAAAGCTGGGAAGATCCTTTAGGCGGATATCTTTCATTCCTGGTATCCAGTCAATGACAGTGTCTAGGTAGCCATTGGATAGACATTTCTCATCTGTGAACATAAAAAAGAACAGTGCTAATTAGGTAAAAATTAACAAGCATTAATCAAATCATAGTTAATAGAATACTTCAGTTCCATCACCTTTTATTGGTGTAAATCCCTTTTCAACCAGAGCACGGTAATGTTTGAAGCCCATGAAGCCATTTGCAGCGACAGGAAAGAACAATACAATAGGTAATCCAAGTTCTTGAGCACCATCAATAGAGAAGCTCATGAAACCATCTGAGACAATGCAGCTCACAGGAAAAGTGCTACTGTTGAGTCTGGTGAGGAGGTCACGAAATGGAGCCAAGAAGTTTTTGTTAATGGAATCACAGATAGCTGTGATGTCTTGGGTGGAATCTGAATCGGAAGGTGGTAATCCATCTGGGATGGTTTCAAAATGGAAGTCTGTCAAGCCATCTAGTGTGTTGGGGCCTAAAGATTTGAGAAAGCGTCTGTGGTTGTACTCTGTATTCACAAAGGTGATACGAAAACCTCTGTGGTGCAACAGCTTGGCAAACTTGAGGAGTGGCTTTATGTGGCCTTGATATGGGAATGGGATACATACAGCATGAGGCTTATCAGGTACTTCCATGGAACCCATGACTATATATTTCTTCTTGCTGTAGCTCTGATTTGTGAATTTGAGTAGGTGATACTACTCATACTAGCTATATGTAGTTGGAGTTCTCCTCTAGATATAATTGCACATGTGTTTAAGTTAAATCTAGATCTATAAACAACATTTGATGCCATGAACTTTTATGGCGTTTGAGTATAGATGTAATCACATTGATGATCTTGTTCAATGCTGGCCACGTTCTCCTGATTTTCTGGAGTTCAAATATAAAAAGTAAGCACATGGATCATGTGCCATGGATTTTATTTATATGGTTCTGAAATTTGATAGGATCGAATGATCGATTGCATTGATAGACTACTTCTTTTCTGTTGTGGCACGAGGTTTACTAGAATCATTATTATATAGAATGGGCAAAACCCTTTTTCAGTTTTAATTCATCCAGCCATTATTTAAATGAGGTTGGGTTTCAGATTGATGTCATTTCATTTTTTTTTTTTTTTTTTTGAGAGAGAGACGAAGGCATTTTATTACTCAATGAGAAGAAGTGTTACAATAGGAAGCAACAAAGCTTCCCATGGTGGAAGGTACAGGACCCTTCCAATTAGCAGACACATTAGAATACAAAGCAAGCTTTGCAAGCTTGTGTGCATCCAAATTGGACTCTCTGTAAATATGTTGAAAAAAAGAGCTAGGAATAGAGGCTAAGTGGACCACAATGTCATCAATTACCCTCCCAATAATGGAGTGATCTTCCTCTTCAGCCTTCAAATAATTAACCAACTGCAGACAATCACTTTCAAAGATAATAGGTGCCTGTTTGAACTCCACAGCCCAAGCACATGCAGCCCTCCCAGCCAAAGCCTCTACTACGATAGGAGCACTAACTGATGAGACTCGGCAACAAGTTCCACCAACAATCAGGCCTTCAGAGTCACGTACCACAACACCTATCCCTCCCATGTTAGTACTACTGTCAAAAGCTCCATCTAAATTTGCCTTAAGCCACCCTGCAGGAGGAGGGTACCAAGGAGTTGAAGCTCGTTTAGTGTTGGAACTCCTACCCGGACGGAGAGAAGTAAACAAGGAGAAACCAGAAGCTGCTTGGAAAAAGAGCTGATCCAACTCGAGGGTCTTACTATTCCAAACTCTTTGATTCCTCTCTTTCCATACTGCCCATAACAGATACAGAAGAAAATCAAATAACTCAGGAGAGAGACTTTGCATACAATGAAATAACCAATCCAAGATAGAAGCTTGATTAGCACTCTTGGAAGATATCACCGAACTTAAGCCTGGAACCTTCCGTAACATATCATGCACTAAAGAACAATCTCTACTAATATGATGAATAGATTCATCTCCATCATTGCAGAAAACACAACCATCATTAACCCAAATTCTCTTGGTTCGAAGTTGAGCTACTGTAGGAAGAATAGAAGCACATACCTTCCACATGTGAACCTTAACCTTGCCAGGAATTCTAGCAGCCCAAATCCGTTTCCAAGTCTCCACAAAAGGTGTTGGGTTGGAGACAGAAGGGATATCAACATGAATTAAATTAATAGCAAGCTTGTAGGCACTTTTAGTTGAGAATAACCCTTTTGCATCAAAATGCCAAATCAATCTATCAGAAACACTCCGTTGACTAAGAGGAATAAAAAAAATTAGCATGACATCTTCTGGCTCAAACCACTGAGCTATAACATCAGAGTTCCAAGACAACCCTGGGAGCAATAATTCCCTAACCAAAGTCGGAGCACCATCCCTCCTAATAAAAGGTCGGAATGAGCTAGGTCTAGGTAACCAAGGATCATCCCAAATATGAATAGATTGACCATCTCCCACTTGCCATCTCACTCCATTTTTAAGCACAGATCTAGCTTCAAAAATTCCCCGCCAACAAGATGAGGGTGATGACATTAAAGAGGCACTCCAAAAATCACCATCAGGGTAATACTTCGCCTTATAAATTCGACTAAGTAAAGAATTCGGATAGCGTATTAAACGCCATCCTTGCTTAGCTAAAAGAGCAAGATTATGAGCATATAAATCACGGAAGCCCATACCTCCCTCCTCTTTAGGTTTGCACAACCCTTCCCAAGATAGCCAGTGAATTTTCTTATTCTCCGCTTTACTTCCCCACTGTTAATGCTCAAAGTCTGGCGGTAGCCAAACCTCCGTTTAACGCGGGTCCGGCGGGCGGACCGCTACTCTGTATACTTGGTAATTCCTGCTAGCTGCCAAGTGAAAGACAGGGCGTCAGAGGGAGACCGCGTTGGGCGGTCTTCACTTCTCCGATGCCTAAGTCAGTTAATATATAGGTGGCATAGTAATAAATGAGAGTTAATGCGTAATTTAATGAAGGGAGAAGAGAGGACCTTTTATAGGTGAGGAGAGGTCTGATCTTCTCTTTGTTTTCGATGTGGGATTGATATGCTTCAGTTCCCAATTTCAGTAGCTTCTGATGCCGTCTTGGCAGAGTGCGTGGCGGCGCGTCAGCGGTGATCCTGGGGAACGTTTGTGCTCAGGCCGTGGCCCGCCTGGCTGCCTATCTGTGGGTTACTCCTTTGACGATAGTTGGTACCTCTGGCGGTACGATGAGGGTGTCTGATTATAGCTAATTATGCTTTGCAACGTACATGTAGGTACAAGTCCCCCAAGTCCCCAGTCAAGGAGGGCAATCTTGGTTGGGGAGTTGATCGGCGGTGTGAAGCGTTTTCTTCCGCTAGACTTTTGCAGAAGCATAATTAGCGTCAGTGCGTTGTCAACCATGGATATTACTGAGCAAACGCTTTATACCCTTTCGGGTGGGCCCCTGCTAGGCCCCCCAGGGAGTCCCCCACTCCCCGGCTAAGATGGACCTCCGGATGGTCGCGAAATTTGTTTGGTGAGGGGGAGCTGCACGGAGCAGAGGGTGTTGGGTAGCGAACCCAATCTTTAGGACCCGAGTGACGGGGGTCAACGTACCTGATCAGGGTCGTCGTAGACTGTTGACTAGTCCCCGTGTCCCGTAGGGACAATCTGACTGTAATGCCGCGTGGCGGTCATTTGTCAGAATGAGGCGTGGCCTCGGGATCCGCCGCTGGCGGGAGTCCCCCTGCTGGTTTATGGCAGTAAACAGCGTCCAGTGGACGTGCTTGGCGTTAATTTATTGAGCGGTACCGCGCTGAATAAAGTACGCGATTTGTCAGATAAAAAAGGTTTCCGCTAGAGGTGCGTAGCGGAAGGGGCCCCGTTTGTATGATGACAAGGGAGAAGTGTCGCATTTAGGAGACTTCGTAAATAACAGCTAATGAAAAGTTCTGCTGGCGGGGTTCCGCCCAGCGGAGAACGTCACTAGGAGAGGACAAGTGAGAAGTTCCGCTGGCGGGGTTTCGCTCAGCGGAAACTCACTTGGAGAGGACAAGTGAGGTTCCGCTGGCGGGGTTTCGCTCAGCGGAGACTCACTTGGAGAAGACGAGAGGTTCCGCTGGCGGGGTTTCGCTCAGCGGAGACTCACGTGGAGAGGAAAAGTGAGAAGTTCCGCTGGCGGGGTTTCGCTCAGCGGAGACTCACTTGGAGAGGGGTGTACCCTGGATTGCTTTCGTGATACGCCTGGACACGTGGCAAATAACTAGAGGGTTAGCGTGTGGAGACGCGTCTCCTCAGTCCGGCCGTCTTCTCGTCATTAATGCGAGTAATGATGGATTTCGTAACCGAGGCGACGCCTCGGTTAACCCGGAGGGTTAGTGCGGACAGGGGACACGTGTACGGCTGGGGTGTGATGTCGTTTTCTAGCGGACGGCCGAAAAGGCTCTGACGTTGACATAAAAGGGGGGGAACGTATTGAGAAAGGAGATCAGAAAATCCATTCGAACTGTTTGTCGTCTTCAAGCTCTGCCCAGCCGAGATTTGCAGAGAGAGTGCCGTGCGGTGGTGGAGGTCTCGTGGTCGGAGAGACGAAAAAGTTCCGTCGTCGGGGCACAGCGTGTAACAGCACGCCAGAGAGTTCACGACTGAGGTGAGTGTTCTGGTTATTCTTCTCTTTGGTTTCGATGTGGGACTGATATGCTTCAGTTCCCAGTTTCAGTAGCTTCTGATGCCGTCTTGGCAGAGTGCGTGGCGGCGCGTCAGCGGTGATCCTGGGGAACGTTTGTGCTCAGGCCGTGGCCCGCCTGGCTGCCTATCTGTGGGTTACTCCTTTGACGATAGTTGGTACCTCTGGTGGTACGATGAGGGTGTCTGATTATAGCTAATTATGCTTTGCAACGTACATGTAGGTACACCCACCAAAACCGAGCACACATCTGATGAAGAGAATGACAAAAGTCTTTGGGAAGAAGAAAGCAGCTTATAGCATAAGAAGGAAGAGCTTGAGCTACAACACGAATAAGTAAGTCTTTACCTGCACCACTTAGCAGTTTCCCCTGCCAACCTTCAAGTTTTTTGCTCAAACGTTCTTTGATATACGAAAAAGTTCCAGACTTCTTCCTACCAACATATGTGGGAAGACCAAGATACTTTTCATGTTTAGGGACAATGACAACCCCTAACAAATCCGCAAGCTGCTGCTGCAATTGTACATTCACTTTTTTACTGAATACAATACTACTCTTAGAAAAATTGATTCTCTGGCCAGAGGCCATCTCATAATCTTTTAAAACAGAAAGAATATGACCACACTCTTCCTCTATTGCCTTCCCAAAAATAAGACTGTCATCAGCAAACAACAAGTGATGAATACTAGGAGCATTTGCACAAACTTGGATACCTTGCAGCAAGCCTGCAGAGGCTTTGCACTCAAGTAGAGCTGAAAAGGCCTCAGTGCACAATAGAAACAAATATGGTGAGAGAGGATCTCCTTGCCGCAAGCCACGAGAAGGACTCAGATACCCTTTAGGTTGACCATTAATTAGGAAAGAGTAACGCACGGAGGACACACACTGCATGATAACCTGAATCCAAGCTTCATCAAACCCTAACCGAAAAAGAACTGCCTCAAGAAAGCACCATTCCATACTGTCATATGCTTTACTCATATCAAGCTTTAAAGACAAAACCCCATCTGTAGAAGAGTTACAATTATGAATAAAATGAGACACTTCATTAGCTATCAAAGTGTTGTCAGTTATCAGCCTTCCCGGAATGAAGGCACTTTGGAACGGGGAGATAATTTCTGAAAGGAACCTTTTCAACCTGTTAGCAATGGCTTTAGAACAAATCTTATAGAGCACATTACAAAGTGCTATCGGTCGCAAATCAGACATAGAAACAGGATTCTTCACCTTTGGGATAAGGCAAACATGGGTATAGTTAACCTCATCCAACAACCTACCCGAGTGAAGAAAAGATTGAGCTGCCTTAACCACATCACCCCCAATAGAATCCCAGTACTGCTGGAAAAAAAGATGAGGCATCCCATCTGGCCCTGGTGCCTTAGTTGGATACATTTGGAATAAGGCCTGCCTGATTTCCAATGCCGTATATGGCGCACACAAAGTTGCATTCATATCTGCTGTCACTTTTGGTTGGATCAAATCCACCACTGATTGCATATGATTATAGTCTACGATTTCCGCAGTATACATGGAACAAAAGTAGTCCAACACCACACCTGTAATGCCTTTCTCGGTATTCTGCCAAACACCATCATCATCAAAAAGACCCTGAATCCGATTTTTTGCTCTTCTATTAGAAGCTTTACGATGAAAGTATTTAGTATTACGATCACCATCAACCAACCAGGTAACCTTCGAGCGTTGCTTCCAGTAAGCATGCTCCTCAGTCAACAAATGCTCCAGGCGAGCAGAAAGCACTACACATTCCTCCTGATTCTCTAAAGTAAAAGGAAGGCTACCAAGCTGCTATAGTCTAGCCCGCACACCGGCTATTTCACGGCCTTTGTTACCGAAAGTATCTCGCTGCCATCTATTCAAAGAGAACCTGGTACTCATAATCTTCTTCGTTGCCTGAGACATAGGGCCCCCAGTATGAACGTGGCGCCAACCATCCTTCACCACCTCTGCACACTCTTCATGGAGAGTCCAGAAGCTTTCAAACCGAAAGCGGTGCTTTCAGGGAGAAGTAAAAGATGTCATTTCATGGCTTTACATATAAATCTTCACCAACTCAGTTGATTAGCTACCAAACTTGGCCTTGAAAAAAGTAGGAAAAAGCAGAGTTCACTTCCACAGAATCCGTAGTAACCATTTTAATTTTCCAGTACGTCTATTTTTTTATTTCCAAACTTTCCAGACTTTGTTTTTGAGTTTTTCTATTGGAACCTCTAAATTTATTCACTTGACCTCTATGCTTTTTACACCTCTTATCAAATTTTCAAATACTAAATTTACTCACTAAACATTTTTTTTTTTGATCGAAATAGGTAAGCCCTTTCATTAAGTTCAGCAAGCAGTACAAAAACGAAACACCCCTATGGGGTCGACAGAAAGCAATCGTTCCTTAGAACCTCTAAAATCCCTATTCTAAGAGAGTATGAACCCAACAAGTCCCGAGTACACCCACCTTTTAGACAATCCACGCACCTTTATTCTAACAAAAACCAAGAATCCTCGAAGCAGACATAAAAGGGAAACAACTAAGGAGTTGGTTTTTGCGACCCATAACAAAACTTAAATTAAACTAGCTTCCTTAAAAGAATAAGGAAGGATGACTAAACTTAAAACAGAAGAGAAAATAAAGAAAAGAACTCTAAGGGCCTTTTGGCCCCAATGCAACCCAGTCCAGTGCCAGCCCAATAACCAAAATGGAGTCCAACAATCCAAGGTTGCAGAAACCCTAGAAGACTCCATCAAGGTTACCTCCCAGCTGCCGCCTCCACCTTGACTGCCGCCGTCGTAGCTTTCGTCGGGAGAATCTCCGCCATCGCAGAAACTCTTACACAAGCCTCCAAAACCAGACAAACAGTGATCTGGGAAGTGAACTGAGAGATCCCTCGGCCACTGAGCATTACCGTCGTCCACAGAGAGACAATCTTCGTCCGTATAGAGGTCGGGATCGCCATCATCCTTGTCCACCATTCCACCACCCAAAAAGCCAATAAGGAAATCTGGTTGGACTACAGCAGACCGCCACACCACCACCGAAGTAGACATCTTCACCACACTAGGTCTTTGACCCAAATACGAATTGGACATCAAAGTCCCAGACCTGTCGTCCAGGCATACCATCGGAGCCCCATCGCTTCCAAGAACGAAGCAATCCAACACCAAACTGGCATCAAGAGAGATTAGAACCGGAGATGATGCAGGAGTCCTCACCCTCCCAACAACCACGCCGGCAACAGCAATGAACAGCCAAAGGCCTAAAGATGGGGAACAACGTCGACGAACCCCGCCACCGCTACCCTCACGCCAACCAGACAAGAGGGACCAGTGCCCCGCCCACCTAGTCGCAGATGCACCACCATCCATGGTGATGAGATTTTGTCGAAAACGGCAGTCTTCGAGTAAACCCTAGCAGAGCTAGGTCAAAGTTTCGACCTCACTAAACTTCCTCAAATAACCTAACTCATATAATTCGCAAACAAATTATTATCTTTAAAATAAAAAATTTAGTCATTTCAATAATTTAATCACTCTATAAATCTAAACTAAATATACATTTCTTAATCAAACTTGAGTTTCAAAAATTAATGTCTAATCAATATGAAAATGCCATGACCTATTATGTTTTATTATGTTTTTTTTTAAAAAAAATTTTCTATTTTAGCTGTGCAAAAAAAAAATGAAAAAATCATTTGTTTTTTAATGTTTATTTTTTTCTGTATTTTTGTACCACATGATTAATTATTTAAATTTTTTTTTTTTTTTACAAATATAATGGATTGACTTAGATTAAGATCATAAATCATAAGAGGATTTATTTTGTTTTCCCTCACCAATATGCGTTCAACATATATATCATACATTTTTATGTCATATGATCTTAATCATATTTTTAATTCTTATTAAATATATATGAATGCTTTAATGAGTATGTAGTGAAATTGGAAAATGAAAATAGATAAGGAAAATAATAAGGAATACAATCTAATATTATTGAATTGGAAAGTCTACATAAAATAATGGGGCAATGATAAAAGAGGTTATTTTGAAGTACCTTATTATAATACGTACAGGTAACACAAATGCCCCCATGATAATTAAGGTCACCTCTTTACAACCTACCACTAGAGTTAAACTTAATTACAAAAACTGCCACCGACAGCTCTCTCTCCCCCTCCCGTTACCCAAGCCCGTCTGAACCCTTATCTATTGGGACTCTTGACCCTTACAAAAATATCTCTCTCTGTGAGATCGGAGCCAGCCATGTCCGACCAGGAGCACCACTTCGAGTCTAAGGCCGACGTCGGAGCCTCCAAGACCTCTCCTTAGCATTTCGTAGTTTGATTGAATGGGACGGGAGGGATTTGATTCCCTCCAAACGGTGCAGACAACCCCACGCACCACGACTCGTTCCTCACCACCTCGTGGGACGACACCGTGAAGCTCTGGACCGTCGACAGCCCAGCCTCCGTCCACTCCTTCAAGAAGCTCGTTCCGGTCGTCAATGGAGGCCTCCGAGACCTCCAGCGGTACAACCTTGAGGAATGCTTTCGGTAATGTCCTTTCCTTCTTCATCCTCATCCTGATTGGCATTCTCACTTTTTTGATCCATCTCTTCTCTGTATGCCTCCATGATCTTCAATTTTTTTCTAGATCTTATCGTTTTTTACTGTTTATATTCAGTGTTACTGGTATTGCTGCCTCGAAAATGCATAATTGTAGATTATTCAATGCTGGAATTATAGTGTTTATGTTTACCGAATTACAATTGATTCGTTTTGGCTTAGATTTGTGTTTGATTGTCTATAATTTTATCGAAATTCAAAATGTGATACAGTTTACGAGTATACTAGAGCTTTTGAAGAGTTTGTTTAGATATTTCATGCACAATGTGATGCACACTTTACTGATAGAAGCTAAAGGCATGTTTTCAATTTTGAGAATATATATCCTTCCTGCTTTTCTGCAAAATCAGTTGAACTCCATGTGTGTTCTTTGTTTAATAGGGTCAATGAGAATTTTGACTCACAAGAAATGGAGGAAATACAGTTAAGTTTCAATTTCTATTGAAATTATGAGCACTTTTATAGATGTTATGTAACACCAAAGACATTATATATGAGGTTCTTATGGGTCAATTCTAATCTACTTTGCTATAGAGATGGAATGTATGTTCATGTCAATGGACATCTGAAAGCCTTTCGAGGTGTTCATCAGATAGTTGCATTCGCTGTGAGGTTCATATATATAAAATCTGCCAGGTATGACTACCAGGTATGACTACCAGGTATTATTTATTGATAAACCTCTTCTGTTACTGTTTTGGAAGTGTTATTAATTGTAATTTAAAAGATGGTGACTTCAAGTTGAATTGACTATCTAACAGCTGCTCAGTTATGCTTAAGATTACTGACTTTTACAACTTTATTCCCCTCTGTGTTTATTATTAGTGGCATTTAGTATCCATGATTCATATGATTTTTTTTTGTATTTGACTTATAACATCTTGATTTGCAGTTCCTTCAGTGAGTTTTTAGCATTGATACTATCATGAAACCTCTTCCAGCTTCCATGGCTTACAATATCTCTCGCAACTTGAACTTCTTCACTCGCATTTTCACCCGGTTTTTTGGTAAGTTTATCTGCTTATTGCATTCATGGGTGCCAAGATGCTGAAACATTATTTAAGGAAAAGAAGAAAAGAATAAACCCAATTCAGAAAGAGCTATAGTTAGGTACTTGTAGTCTTGTAGAAGTCTAGGATGTAGCTACACTATTCCTTTAATTTATTTTGGGGTATTTGCTTCTCAATAGAACACCATACAACTAGTTTATGACAATTCTTTTGTCGATAAGAATTAGTTTTGACTTTTGATATACTTACTGCTACAGATTATGAAGCCAAATAGATTAGTATATGTCCTATAAAGTAAAAGTTACTTGGTTGACGTAATGATTAGAGATGGTTGAGTACTTGAATTGCTATTGTCTGATTATGGCAATTTTCTTACCGTCATGGCTTCATGCATGTAGGATGCTATACAGATTTTTATAGCCCTAGAAATCTGACATTACAAAAACAAAGGAAATGTGGGGTGATATGTACTTAGCTTAAGTATGTAGAACATTTGATATATTTTTCTTTGAGTATTGGACAAAAGATAAAATGGCTTCGATGCGCAAATGAGTCTTTTTCTTATTGTGCTTTAGGTGACTTTCTTTCTAATAATGTGGGATGATTTGATTGCAGTTTAAGCAGTAGAGGCGTTTAATTGTGAGCGCAATGGATCGAGCAAGGAAGGCAAAAGAGTTGGTAGCAAACAAGAACAGCACGATATACATAGACCCCAATGATATAATCAAGGATCATGCTCTCCCATTCATGCCTGCCAAATCACTCTTGGGCTCTGCGTTTGCATTCCAAGGAAGGTGGAAAAGAAACAAGTTGATTTGATTTTGATTGGGGTCTATATGGTTTTGAGCTTATTTTAGTACCTTTTGTGATTCAGCATAATTTTTCATTGGAAATTGGGATTTTTTTTAATGGAAATTGATGAGTTCTTATCATTGATTTTTTTGTTGAAATTTATAATAAAAAATATTAATATTCAAACACATGTAATTATAGAGTATCTCCTTTCCAATTCAAAATCCAAACACCAGATTGGCGCCTTAGTTCGTCTTTGTAGTGAGTGTGAAGTATTTTGCTGCTGTATTAATTCTTGATTAGTTATGTTGTAATACTATCACAAGTCACTGTAATATACGTCACTAGCCAAGTCACATTACATGTCACTAGCCATGTTACTGGCCAGTGAAGCAATGTCCGGCCAGGTCCTTAATTTGTGACGTTACTCGCTAGGTCACTGTTAATCTCGAGTCACTGGCCATGTCATGTCACTGTCATGAACATGTCACTGATACACAAGTCACTAGCCAAGTTATTAGTCAAGTCACAATGCATGTCATTGACCATGTTACTGTTATACATATGTCGCTGATCAAGTCACTGGCCATGTCACTGGTCAGTGAAGTTATTGGCAAGTCAGGTCACTGTTAACCTCAAGTTACAGAGATTGCTTTAGTATATAAAAGTTTTTTTGCAATGATCTTTTGAAAAAAATTCATGTGCTTAGGTACCTTCTAAAGTAACTGGCCAAGTTACAGAGGAACTGAATGTGACTGAATCTCTGTGTAACTGTCCATGTAGCTGTCCAAGTCACTGTACATGTAGCTGACCAAATGAAGTAGCTGGCCAAGTAACTGTACATGTACCTGGCCAAGTGAAGTCGTTGGCCAAGTTACAGAGATTGCTTTAGTATATAAATTTTTTTTTGCAATGATCTTTTGAAAAAAATTCATGTGCTTAGGTACCTTCTAAAGTAACTGGCCAAGTTACAGAGGAACTGAATGTCACTGAATCTCTGTGTAACTGTCCAAGTCACTGTACATGTAGCTGACCAAGTGAAGTAGCTGGCCAAGTAACTGTACATGTACCTGGCCAAGTGAAGTCGTTGGCCAAGTTACAGTTACAGGTACCTTCTAAAGTAACTGGCCAAGTTACAGAGGAACTAAATGTCACTGAATCTCTGTGTAATTGTCCATGTAGCTGTCCAAGTCACTGTACATGTAGCTGGCCAAGTGAAGTAGCTGGCCAAGTCACTGTACATGTAGCTGGCCAAGTAACTGTACATGTAGCTAGCCAAGTGAAGTAGCTGGCCAAGTAACTGTACATGTACCTGGCCAATTGAAGTCGCTGGCCAAGTTACAGAGATTGATTTAGTATATAAAAGTTTTTTTGCAATGATCTTTTGAAAAAAATTCATGTGCTTAGGTACATTCTAAAGTAACTGGCCAAGTTACAGAGGAACTGAATGTCATTGAATCTCTGTGTAACTATCCATGTAGCTGTCCAAGTCACTGTACATGTAGCTGGCCAAGTAACTGTACATGTACTTGACCAAGTGAAGTCACTGGCCAAGTTACAGAGATTGCTTTAGTATATAGAAGTTTTTTTGCAATGATCTTTTGAAAAAAATTCATGTGTTTAGGTATCTTCTAAAGTAACTGGCCAAGTCACTGTACATGTAGCTGGCCAAGTAATTGTACATGTACCTGGCCAAGTGAAGTCGCTGGTCAAGTTACTGGCAAAGTCATTGTTAACATCAAGTCACTGGCCAAGTTACTGGCCATGTCACAGTTATGAACATGTCACTGTCAATCTCTGACCAAGTCATTATTAATCTCAAGTCACCGGCAAAGTCATTGGCCAAGTCACTGTTAACCTCAAGATACTGGCTATGTCACTAGCTAAGTTATTGCCCATGTCACAGTTATACACGTCACTGACCATGTCATTGTTATACACGTCACTGACCATGTCACTGTCAATTCCTGACTAAATTACTGGCCATGTCATAGGCTATGTCATTGGCCAATGAAGTCACTGACCATGTCATTGTTATACACGCCAAATCACCTAACAAGTTCCGCATTGTTGGTCTTTCACCTATCCACAACAAAATGTATAATGATCTCAAAGAGAAACTAGTCATAAATCCAAGCCAGGATAAGGGTGAACAAAGAAACTCGAAAAATATTGAAAATCACAAACCTTGATTCTCCCCATAAAGCATTTTACAAAAAACTAATACACTGACACAGTTTTCAAGCAGCTGAGATAACCAGATTGAGCATAATTAACTTTGCAATTACCCCATCTGTTGTTCATATGAAATTCTAAAACTCTATAACATGCCTCCAAATCAAATGAACTAGTGTCAGAGCTTTACAGTCAAAGCTAGGGTTGAGGTAGAATGGATCAACAAAGAAGATGGTGGAAGACAATGTTTTTGTCTAGAACTTCTGCTTCCATAACCTGGTGCACAATTACTTGAATGGCTTCTCGATTTCTTCTTATCTCCATAAGTTCCCCCATCTGATCTTACTTGCCAAACCTTAGTTTTGTTCAGGCCAGTCGGAAGAACACAATTGCAGAACAAACCTAAAGTTCATTGAAAAAACATGAGAAGATTGTTAGGATAGTCATTTCTAGTGAGTAAACAACAAGCACACTACTTTTTCCGGAATTGATCTTCTTGCCGCATAGAAATCCCAAAGGATATACATGAGCAAATAACTAACACCACATCTGTATTCAAATTATTCTCCTTTCTATTTTTACTTTTTCAGATTCAGATCTTAGCTACATTATGATGGATTTATGATTATGTGAGAGATGAGATAACAATGGCAATTCTTGTGGTGGACTACATCATTGTCTACTGAACTGTGCCCTTCATTTCACTTCCACTGTAATTACGTGTCTCCCATCTAAAGAATATAGTGGAGCCAAGCTGCATTAACGGCATAGTGCCTACAACTTTTATATTCTCAATGAGCAAGAAAAGAATTACAAGAAATTTCCCTTAGAAGTCCTTCTTTCATCTGGAGCAGGATACAAATACCAAGGACCAGTAGAGGCATCAGACACCTCTGCCTGCCCTACATCCTATTCAATACATCTATCAGGAATGCATTGAACATAAATGGTTGCAGCTAGTTCAAACCTAACAATTAAATGAATTCGACAGTAGCTACCATGTGCTTCTAAGGTTCAATTAAACCAAATGGTCGAGGAAGACAATAGAAAAATCACAACAAAATTATGAACAACTATTCAACCTAGGTTGTGCCTCACATTTTATTACAAGGGTGTCAAGCTGGGAATTGGCAGAATAGAAACTAAAGAAAGTGTACTTTGGTCACATATGACAATCTAACCACTTGTTTCATTTTAAAAGAGAGAGACCAAATTAATATGCACTTAAATAAAAATACGCAGCAATGATAAAACTTCAATGCACAGATGAATCTTTAATTTTACACCAATCTTTTTCGACAACATGAGCCAAAGCAAACGATGGAAAGCAAATAACAATGTACACACACAGAAGTAGACGAACAAGTATAGACAAATAAAGTAAAGAATATCAGTGCATTAATGGGTAACTATTTCCTGGTAATACGCCAAGTATCACCTTTCATACATGACCTACGAGTCAAAATTTCTTGACTCAAGCCATGGTCTGTGTGCTCAGTGTACTTAAACATCTCTTCCTTAATCTTACTAATATAACCACCTAAATTCTCTCCCTCTAAATAAACCAGCTAAGCATTTATTGCTCCATGTCGCCATACAACATGCAAAAATCAACACTCAAGCCGATTTTTGTTGCCTCATCTAATGCATGCAGATCAGGAGTGAGTAAAGTCTAGTAAGATAATCACTTGAACCAGTAAACACTTGGAAGAACAAAGTTGTCAAGTTCCATGCATGTATTAGAGGACTTCAATTAAGCAGAAATTATTCAAAACTAAAAGAGGACTTCAGTTTCTGCACACACAAATGCCAAATATATAGCCATAAATTCCCAGACAAGTAGTACAGAGCCACAAATCAAGCCTAGAAAGCCAAACACCAATACAAAGGCATCTAAAAGCAAAACCTATACAGCGATCTAGATGTTGAGAACAAAGCAATAGCAACAAAATCAAAGAAGATCGAATTTGATGGAAAACCAATCAGGAATAAACAGATCACGAAAGTAACTAAGTTAATGACCAAGTCAAGAACGAAAATGAAGCCGAACTTGCCTGATGGTTACCGCACGCTTCAAAGTCAGAGCAAGGCACATAAGTGACTCTACTCCCGTTATCCACAATCAGAGCACACATCTGAGGCGGTGTCCCAATCCACAGCCGCGTCGTGTAGTACCTGATTCCAATTCCAAGTTCCTAAACCTTTAATTCACTACAATTACAAATACCAGGGCTGAAAAAAACTAGGGAGAATTGAGAAGAGAATCAAACCCGTTGGTAAGGAGATCATCGTAGAGCCTCATGTGCGCGTTTGGCTCCGATCTCTGGAGACGTCGATCGTCGAAGGCTCGCCGGATTGCTGGCACCGCTTCAAGAACTCGCCCACTGATCCCAAGGACGCGTCGTTCTTCGCCATTGACACTCGAGAGAGGAGGTCTGTGTCTTTGTGGAGGAGAAGAAGAATATAGAGAAGTAGAGAGAGAATTGGCTTGAAGGGCAGAATCGGAATCAAAAAAATTAAAAACTGACGTTTTTTAACATCACCTTATTATTAATAAGGACTAAATTAATATTATTAATAATTCATGATGAACTTTTTTATCAAGTGGGAAACTAGGTGATTTTTTTATCATTTTACACTCTAATGTGACCTTTTCCATCATTTCCCTTAAAATAAATATAATATTTTTTGGTATAATTATTGTCCTTAATAGTCATTTTATAATAGGTTATATATGTCATTTAATAATTCATAATAGAATAAGGTCAAGTGAGCAGATTTAGATATCCCAATAGAAACTCTCTTGTTTTTCTACCGCAAATGGAGTAACTGTCTTTCTGTGCTAAGCAAAATAGTTTTCTCAGGCCGGTTTTGTCATTTAAGCTTCTTCCAAGCATTGCTGGGACTATACTCTGGCTACAGTTCTCCTAGTAAATGATGACTATCATATATGCACATGGATAGCAAAAGAGAGCAGCTCAAGAGAGGTGGATTCTTGTCTGGGTTTAGGGATAAGTACTCGTAACCACTAATGCAGTTACACCTACAATCCAGCCATGGCCTCGTCCTACAGCACCTAATGTTTTTTACTGTTTCCCTATGTGGAAGTTTTACCTCTTTTTCATAACTGATGTTTCTACTTTTTATTTTCTTAAATTTTTTCCAGGCTGGTGTACAATAGTAACAAAAAAGAGATAATAAACAAACAAACCAAGCAAGACTAAACTACATATATAAAGCAATAATAGCTGATTAGCAACACTGTTTGGTCGGATTACAAGAAAACTTAAAATTATTAAGCAGGCTGATCTGGTGGTCCTTTGTAATATTTCAAGTGATGGGGTATATATGATCAGTACTTTCACGGAAAGGGGATACATCTCGATTTCTTTGCTTGCTTGTTCCCCTGCTAATTAAGCCTAGGCAGTTATAATTTTGCTATGATATCCTCACTTTTCTGACATCTTGCTGAACGGTTAAAGATAATTTTCTCACTGATGATTCAGACTTCACATCTACATATGATATGATTCTATTTATATTTTATTTCACATCTTGCAGTTTTTGTTTACTTGTCATTCTACTCTCACCCAAACTTGACTCGTTTTCAGAGTTTTAACGGGATTGGGTGTATTATTGGTGTGATTGCACCCGCTAGAGTTGCAAATTCAATCTAGAGTACGTATTCAAGATTCTGCATAAGGACCACATCAAAAAGTAGCCCAATAGCCCTATAAATGATGTGCAACTGTGAGACTACACACACACACACACACACACACAGAGACAGACACACACACTGGAAATTCTAAGATGTCTTCCAATAAGCCTCATGCTGTTTGTATTCCAGGTCCTGCTCAAAGCCATATAAAGGCTGTGCTTAAATTGGCAAAACTCCTACACCACAGAGGTTTTTATGTAACCTTTGTCAACACAGAGTTCAATCACAAGCGCTTCCTTAAGTCTCTAGGACCCAACTCCTTAGATGGCTTCCCTGATTTTCAGTTTGAAACCATTCCAGATGGCCTTCCAGATTCAAATGAAGATGCCACCCAAGACATTGCTTTACTTTGTGACTCTATCCGAAAAAATTTCTTGGCTCCTTTCCGTGATCTCCTCATAAAACTTAACAACACTCAGACTAATCCTCCAGTGACTTGCATTGTTTCAGATGGTTTCATGTCGATGTTTACCATCACAGCAGCTGAAGAAATTGGAGTCCCCATAGCACTCTTCTATACTGTTTCTGCTTCCACCTTCATGGGATTCAAACAATTTCGCACTTTGGTCCAAAAAGGGCTTGCACCATTCAAAGGTGAATAAATAACTAGCTACACATACATATACATACATAAATTGTGTGTGTGTGTGTATTACATATGTATATTGACATGCAGTTTTTTCATTTTATTTTGATGCCTGGGAAATTTTCGTATCACTAATCTATTACTTGGGTGTTGCAGATGAGAGCTGGTTCACAAATGGATTTCTGGACGGAAAAATAGATTGGATTCCAGGAATGAAAGATATTCGTTTGAGGGATCTCCCAACCGTTTTTCAAACAACAGATCCCAATGACCCCATGTTTAACTTCAGCATGGAGGCCACGGATAGCGTTCATAAAGCTTCTGCAGTTGTATTACTTACTTTTGATGCTTTGGAACATGATGTTTTGGATGCTATCTCTTCTATGTTTGATCGGCCACTTGTTTATACAATTGGCCCTATCGAGTTACTTCTGAATCAGATTCCAAACTACCCTTTGGAGACTATGGGATACAGTCTGTGGAAAGAAGAATCTGAATGCCTCGAATGGTTGAAGAATAAGGCGCAAAATTCAGTAGTTTATGTGAACTTTGGTAGTGTAGCGGTCTTGACACCACAACAGCTTGTAGAGTTTGGTTGGGGACTTGCAAATAGCAAGATTCATTTTTTGTGGGTAATGAGGCCTGATCTTGTTATTGGTGGATCGGCTATTCTGCCACCTGAGTTTGTAGCTGAAACCAAAGAAAGAGGTCTGATAGCAAGTTGGTGTCCACAAGAGGAAGTGCTTAACCAAACTTCAGTCGGAGGGTTTCTTACACACTGTGGTTGGAATTCGACCATTGAGAGTCTGACAGCTGGAGTGCCAATGCTCTGTTGGCCATTCTTTGGTGACCAGCAAACAAACTGTTTCTATACTTGTAACAAATGGGGAATCGGAATGGAAATTACCAATGATGTCAAGAGAGACGAAGTAGAGAAGCTTGTTAGGGAGTTGATGGAAGGAGAGAAGGGTAAGAAAATGAAGAGTAAGGTCATGGAGTGGAAGAAACTTGCGGAAGAAGCCACGGCTCCAGAGGGTTCTTCGTTCAAAAATTTGGACAATCTAGTGAACCAAGTTCTACTGCAGAAAAGTTAAATGTTATTTAGGCATAAAAATATTGTTATTGAAGTAATGTCTGTTTGGCTTAGTAAATTGTGTTAATCTTGTGTTTCCAAGATTAGCATTAAATCTGTTGCATGTCATAGCTCGAGTGTCCTTTAGAATTTTCAATATCTTGGAACTCTACTGATCTCTAGAATCCACCTCTCCAAGTTTAAATATGTGTCTGCAGCTTTATGATGCAACTAAGAAAAATAAGAACAGATAGGAGGAGCAGCAGCTCTGCTTATCCATCTCTGTAATCCCCTCTGTTTTGTTAAATCAAATACCTGCAAATTTCCTTTAAAAAACTAGTCTCTAGCCTACTGTGCTTTCGTTTTACCCCAACAAATTTGGTATCAGAGCTAAACTCAGATACTTTTTCTCACCTAAAAATCCAACCTCTTGTTCCAATGAGTCCAAATTCACTCCCCACCTTGTTTGTATATCCCCCGGCCAAGTCTCCATCTTTGAAGGAAAAAAACTATGATTATTGGAGTAGTCAAATGGAGATTTTTTTCATGTCTCATGATCTGTGGGATATCGTCAACACCATCTACTTAGAGCAACCTGAACTTGGGAACTGGACACAAGCACAAGATAAACAATACAAGGAGAATAGAAGGAAATATGGTACTGCACTTTTGTTTTACGGTTAAAAGATTGAAAGGATATGGTTGAATTGGTAGTCTCAAAAAAAAAAAAAAAAAGTCGTTTTCAAGCTTTAAAGTTTTTGGCTCGAAGTTTGGCAATGGTTGTGCCGTCACTTTTAGTTGGCCCAGAGTGTCACTGATAATAATGGACAGCTGCAAATGAATTATTGGCAATAGGTCCCAATGATCCTGACTTGAAATGATCTTGCTTTCATGGATGATTTCATCCAGCGCGAATGTACGAGTGGCCCAAAGCTCCAAAGCCAAAAATATGATCTTCTAGCTCAGGAGCAATTTATGCAGACCATTAAATCACCAGCAGGCATGATATTATTCTGAAATACTCGAGGGGTACTGTTCGCAACAAGGACAGGGATATTTGTGTGAAACCAAGGATTTAGATTTACTTGAAATTTCTAAAAAGATTAAATTCAGTTTAGTCTCTTAAATTTCGGGTCGAAAATCAATTTGGTTTCCGATTTTTTTATTTTTAATCACGTCCCTGCACTTCTAATTTCCATCAGCCGCGTTTAAATTTCAAATTTGACTCTAATCATGACGTCATTACGTGACTTTAGGGCCCAACGTTTCAAATTTTGACCCTTAATTTGGACGAAAAGTCCAAACTACCCTTGGATTCTAGCCTCCTTAAGTCTGGAACGACTTGAGCTCCGCCACCACCGCCAATATTTTGCAGAGAGACCTTAAAACCCTCTCTCTTTCCTTTTATAGGCTTCACCTTTATCCACAACTCCTCCTCCCCTCGCTTCCGATTCGACCAGAGATGATTGAGATCAAATTTCCGTCCCAGCTCCACAACGCCCTCGACTGCTTGAAATTCATCGAGGACAACCATCAGAATGACGGCGCTTTTCAGCTGTGCTGACGTCAGCCAGTGCTTCGTGGCGGGAAAGAGCGAGTTTAAGAAGGTAAGGGTGCTGGGGCTCATTTCGATTCAGCCGTTCTTCAACAAAGAGGAGAGAACCGAATCAGAGATCCGATTGGGTCGGGGTGTGGACTGGACGGACTGGTGTTGGAGGTGGTAGTGGCTTTGGCGGTAGAAGAGGTAATGTGAGAAATTCGGTCTCATAGTACCGTTCTTGATGATGGGTCGGTCTCACCGCTTCGTTCTGCCATAATTTGGTTCAAGCTGAAAACCCAGATGACAAAAAGGTTCCTGATTCGAAATCACAAATTGGGTGTGAGTCACCACCTTTAGAATTGTCGAAGTAATCATTGGAAAAGGGAATTTTGTTTTTCGTTAAAGAGGGGTTTGAAACCTAAACATAAACATGGATGAGTTTCGTCTCACTCGAATTCTTCGAATTCATCTCAGGAGAGTGAAATTTTCTCACCGGCCAAGAGAGTTTCAGGCAAGTAGCATCTTTCTAAATCGAAATTGAAATCTGGGTGGTTGTCATCTCCGTTGGGTTCTTGCAATTCATTGAGGGATGATTCTTCTTCACCACCGAGGAAAGCCGGTTGCTCCTGGTATTCTCCAAAGACTAAAAGTGCTTTGTCTCAAAGAAAGAGCAAGGAAAATGGGGGAATTGGTGGTGGCCTTGGTCTCAATTTCAGCAACGACGATGAGTTCTTATCGGATTTCGGAAGTTTTTTGAAGAAAGAGCAGAGCAAGATGCTAAAGAAGGCGATGAAGGAAGAAGAGAAGATTAGTAGAGAAGTTGAGAAAAATGTCAAGTGGGCTAAGCAAGAGTGGACTAGGATGAATGTCACTGGTAATGATGATGAACTTAGTGATGATTAGAGTAGTATTACTACTATGGTAATTAATAATTTTGGTTTTGATAAAAGCAAATTAGCATGTATAGGTGGAAATCTGTTTCTCTTTTGTGTGATCATCTTATATATAAGTAATGGTTGGAAGAAGTGTGATTAGAAGAAGAAAGAAAGCTACGGCGGTGTGTTTAGGGTTTGAAAGGGTAAAATCTTTATGTGGTACATGAATTATCACGAAATGTACTTTTTGATACCTATAAATTTTTAGGGAGTTTAGTGGTACCTGTATTATCCCTCTATTAGTCATTTTAGTACTTCCGTCAATTATTTCGTTAAAGTAGGCATAAAATTGTTAAAAGAAAAAGGGATTAATTACAGTTTACCCCCCTGAGGTTTGGGGGTGTCATCATTTCACCCCCCAAACTCTCAATTTCACTTTTTTACCCCCTGAACTTTCCAATTTCAATCAGTCGTGTCCAATTTCTCCTATTCCGTCCAAATTGGACTTTAACTCTGACTTTTGAGGGGTAAAATGGTCATTTCAAGATAAAAAAATAAAATTTTTTTTTTTTTTTTTTTCTGTTTTATTTTATTTTATTTTATTTTGTCTTCAACCTATACACCACAAGTTATAATAGGTTTATAAAAACAAAAAAATACTCTAGGTGGTTGAAAGCCTCTCTCTGGTCTACGATATTTGTGATATATCTCCGATAAAGTGAAGAATTTTAGGATATATCCCCAATAAAGTGAAGAAATATCTGTAAAAAATAATTTTACACTTTATCTGTAAATAAATATCTGTAATAAATGATTTTACACACTCGCTGGTCTACGATATTTGTGATATATCTCTGATAAAGTGAAGAATTTTAGGATATATCCCCAATAAAGTGAAGAAATATCTATAAAAAATAATTTTACACTTTATCTGTAAATAAATATCTGTAAAAAATGATTTTAAACAGATATTTCTTCACTTTATTGGGGATATACAGATATTTACAGATAAAGTGTAAAATCATTTTTTACAGATATTTCTTCACTTTATTGGGGATATACAGATATTTATTTACAGATAAAGTGTAAAATTATTTTTTACAGATATTTCTTCACTTTATTGGGGATATATCCTAAAATTCTTCACTTTATCGGAGATATATAACAAATATCGTAGACCAGCGAGCGGCTTTTAACCACCTAGAGTATTTTTTTATTTTTATAAACCTATTATAACTTGTGGTGTATAGGTTGAAGACAAAATAAAATAAAATAAATAAAAATAAAAAAAAACAGAAAAAAAAAAAAAAAATGAATTTTTTTATTTTTATTTTTATTTTTTTGTCTTGAAATGACCATTTTACCCCTCAAAAGTCAGAGTTAAAGTCCAATTTGGACGGAATAGGAGAAATTGGACACGACTGATTGAAATTGGAAAGTTCAGGGGGTAAAAAAGTGAAATTGAGAGTTTGGGGGGTGAAATGATGACACCCCCAAACCTCAGGGGGGTAAACTGAAATTAATCCAAGAAAAAAACTATTTTTACAAATTTTTTACAAAACTAAATTAAAATAAATTACCGTTGCGCCGGGTGCTAAAGCGTGGGTGTTTTGTATCCATTGAGCAAAGACGGGCTGTAATTGTATAGCGGTATATTTTTATTATTTTTATTTTTTTGTCTTGAAATGACCATTTTACCCCTCAAAAGTCTAAAGTCCAATTTGGACGGAATAGGAGAAATTGGACACGACTGATTGAAATTGGAAAGTTCAGGGGGTAAAAAAGTGAAATTGAGAGTTTGGGAGGTGAAATGATGACACCCCCAAACCTCAGGGGGGTAAACTGAAATTAATCCAAGAAAAAAACTATTTTTACAAATTTTTTACAAAACTAAATTAAAATAAATTACCGTTGCGCCGGGTGCTAAAGCGTGGGTGTTTTGTATCCATTGAGCAAAGACGGGCTGTAATTGTATAGCGGTATCTGAAAACATATCTTGGGGACGCCCTAACGCGCTCATGGTATCATTATGAATATACAAACCAAAACTGTGAAAGCCTAAAAATATACATACCCAGTTGAGATGTGATATGATTGCATCGCGATGCCTAAGGACACGATCTAATAGATCGTTGTATCGAGTAGTTGGATCATAGTCTCTTACCATAAAAATGGCTGCATGCGCAGCAGCACCAACTATGAGAAATCCACCAATCCACATATGATGTGTGAACCATTAAAGTTGTGTACCATAGTCAGTAGCTAGATATGGATAAGGGGGCATCGCATACATATGGTGAGCTACAATAATGGTTAAAGATCCTAACATAGCTAGGTTAAGGTTCATTCTCCCAAAAAAAAAAAAAAAAACTAGATTAAAAAAAAAGAGCCAGGATTGAATTGAGTGAATATCTAAATTTACCTACTACCTCCATGGTTATATCCTATTAATTGTTTGAGAAAAAACTTATCTCATTAGTTGACCCAAATTAATATATATTAATTCTTTTATAAAAAGAACTAAACACAAACAAAACTACTTAAATTAATTGCCCCATGTATCCCGAGAACAGTGGAGAACATATTGGGTATTGATTGGTTTCGGATTTTAATTTCGTTTATTGATTGGTTTTCCATCATGATTTTTGGATATGAGTTTGCGATGCTCGGATTTGGATTTATGATTTATGTTGATTTTCGATGAATTATTTTTCGAGGTGATTTTTGGAATTAAACATTATATTTTGTTCGTCGATTTTCAGATTTTTGAAAGGCTTTCGAAAATGGGATTTTCGAGGAAATTATATTCATTTGTTGATGGATTTGAGAATAGCCTTTTGGCGTGTGGGACACGTCGTTGATTCATGTGATTTATCATGCCATTCTTCGAGTACGGTTGGGAATCGTACTCTAGCTTTTATTTGCAAGATTTGGGGAAGTCTTATTGGTTTTCAGTTTTCGTATGATTTTACTCCACCATACCTGGGTCATTTTATTTTATTGCTAGCTAGCCTATTAGTACTCCTCCTCGCTTACTATGTGTTTGTGGGTGAGTTGAGCAAAGAGCATGGAATGCTCAAGAGCCTGGGAGGCTCCCTTACTCGTATGGTGATAACTTTTTCCCCATACTCTATTATTACTTGACTAGCAGGGCTAGTCCGATTTTGTTTAACCAACGGGACTAGTTTTATTTTCTTAAGTACCGGAGTTTCAGTCTTTTTACTTGGTTGTCTGTGACTAGCGGGGCTAGTCGGTTTTCTTGAGCTAAACATCATTCGGTTTGTTTTCCTTAATTGTTGCATGCATCGGGTTTTTAAAGGAATAAACGTGGGGAAGTATAAAAATTCCTTTTCCTTACAATTACTTATTTTTGTCCACTCACGCAAACGTTTTCAAATGCCCAATTTGGCATAGTAGGATTCGGGGCATAGCATCTGCCACTGTTGTATTTCATATTGTAGCTAGGTTACTTATTGACCCTACTTGTATATTGAATTCTTGTCCTCTCTAAGATTGCTCTGATAACCTGTGGGACAATTGTTTTAAAGGTTGGGAATTACATTTGTGTATTTGGAACTTATTGTATATCGGATTTCAGTTGCTTATTGTGGAGTTGTTGTGATTTGAGGAGCAGGGTGACTCCAGGAGAATAAGGATGGTTTATTAGAAGTGTGAATGTATTTCTACAGGTTTTGGATAGTCCATTTTTAGGGTTGACTCTGCTGAATTTCCGGTAGAGTTATTCCTAAAGTGGGCTCCACAGGGCCACCTCGGATTTCAGAGTGAAATTCGGGGCATGTCCTGTCATAAGTGGAGAGCAGATTATCCTTATTTGTAGGATTTAGTTTTTATGAGAGATTATTCAGAGCACCGCCGTGCACTTGCACCAACATAAATGAATGGTTAGATTGCATTAAATACACTTTTTGTTTATTAAAAATAAAGTTGATAGTAAATATCAAGGGTTGAGATTATTTTATAAGGGTTGGGTCACTTGCACCGTCGGTGCATAGAATAATTTCCAAGTTTTTATATGTTTAATTCAATTTTTAAAGGATGTATCTGTTAAGTCATCTTTTGTCAATAATTTATATGTAATTTTCTTATTAAATTTCTGCATCTACAAGGTAACATAATGTCATCATAAAATTTGATGATAAATTACTCAATCGTCAATTGGTTAAGGAAAGCATTAATGATGTAGTTAATTAGTAAAAAACAGACTCCTTAATTTTTTTTCTTTTTTAGATAAAAAGATTCCATAATTAATCATTAATGATTTTATTTTTGGGATCTTGATCCAAAGCATCAAAATAAGTAAAAATCATCCCACTTACCCCAGCAACTGATTTTTGTTCCCACATACACAATTTAATATCAAATGACCATTTTGCCCTTAACTCAATCAGAGAATTACAACCACTGCCACTCTCTCTCTCTCTCTCTCCCCCCTCTATATCCAACTTCTTATCAAAGCAGCCAAATCGATCAGACTGTGAGGCCAAGAAAGAATTACAACCACTGCCACACACACACACACTCTCTCTCTCTCTCTCTCTCTCCCCACTCTGTATCCAACTTCTTATCAAAGCAGCCAAATCGATCAGACCGTGAGGCCAAGATTTGGTCTGAATTGAGGTCCGCCGACGCCGGAGGGTACCAGACTGTAGTAGGCGATTCTCGACGTCAGTTCCGGCGTCGTCAACGACACTAAGTCGTCGTTGCTGCTCTAGGAGACCGACTCACTACTTCGTCGACGCTAAGCCTGCTCAGATGCTTGCTTTGTTTTCGGGTAGAGGACCGAACGGGTAGAACCCGGAGATTCTGAAGCCGGATCTGATCGCTCCGGGAGTTAACATCCTCGCTGCTAGGACCGACACGGTGGGCTCAACCGGGTTGGAAATGGATAATAAAGGTCTACTGAGGGGGCAATAGACGTCTATTGGGGGCCAATACATGTTTTAAATTGATGTAATCTCCTCGTTTTTTTTCTTAATTAAATTTTTATTTGTCTAATTTTATGGAGATTAATTCTCATTCTGGCGATCGAAAGTTCTATTGGAGGGCAATAGACGTCTACTAGGGAGCAATACAGGTTTATTCAGGGGGCAATAAACCACCCGGCCTCATATGAGGTATCCGACAACCTCTTTGGAGACTTCCGACGAGGTTTCATAAACCTCTATTGCCCCCCAATAGATGTCTATTGGGGGCAATAAACATTTCCAGCGACCTATGAGATCTCCGAAAACCTCTTTGGGGACCTCCGGCGAGATTTTCAGAAAAGTCTGGTGGGCGGCGGTATGCGACCGGATTCTGGCTAAAGTTTGCCGGATTCCGGCGACTGGTGATCGGATTACAGCAGTCTGAATCCGGCGACCGGTGACCGGGCTCCTGCGAAGTCTCTTATGGTTTCTTTCTTTTCTATTTTCTCTCTCTCTCTCTCTAAGTAACAAAGAGGTGAGGGTAAAATAGTTTTAAAAAAAAACAAAAAACAAAAACAAAAACAAAAAAACTTAATAGGGTATTAGGGAAGACTTCCTTACTTCCTTAGAGTACTGTGTTTTGGGTAAGGGGGAATTAAAAAAACTTAATGGAGTAAGTGGGAAAAAAATCCCTAGAAATGGGGTAAATGAACAAAAACCTTTATTTTTATTTTTATTTTTTAAAAATCCCTAGAAATGGGGTAAATGGGGTAAAAGCATTGGAGGGAGGGTCCATCTAGGGTAAATGAACAAAACTTGTCCCTTAGAGAAGAATGATAATTGTATTCCTCTATAAAGAGAGATTTGTGTCATAGTGATTCCAATTCACTGGAATGAACACCCTCTTGTATTTTAGAGGTTAGAAAGTCCAAATATTTAATCACGTTTCCAATAATCAAATTAATTGGAATTGCCTCTTTCCAATTTGGCCAAGATTATAATTTGTCGACACAGCAAAACGTGGTATAGTATACAGCCCTTGATGATTTTCAGTAGCGCTATTATATATGAGATATCATCAAATTTCGATCTCCCACATTCATATATGCATGCATTAGCTATAATAAGAGCTTTATTGATATTGAGTACTCATTCCTCTTTTAGGGAATGTATTGTTTCTCTAGGACAAATTAATTAGAGAATGTGGATCTTGTATAACCTCATGACGAGAGTTATAGGGCTTGTATAATCTTCCCTTATAGGGAGCTTAAAACATTGGACTTAGTGGATATATTCCACATAAATTCACGCCGTTACAATATTGTTTCCTCCCCCTAACGACGGGAAGACTATCTAGTTTGACCATTCGCAAATATGAGTGCAAAAATATTAGATTTATGATATCCATCGGGGGGTGGCAAGCCCAAACCAAATTTTAGGTCAAAAACTTACAGTTAATGAGTATCACTTTCTCAATTTCTCATCATTTATTGAGACTTTTTCTTAAAATAAAAATGAGACATGGTGGATTAGTATCACACACCAATTCATGTCATTTTTCATAAACGATATTTCTCCCTCTAATGATGGGAGAAATGTCTTATTAAAGTGACAAATCGCAGATATGCGATATTATAATTTCCTTGTTAGGAAGATTTGCAATTATTGTTGTATTATACCACAATGAAAAGTATGTAGATGAGTCTACATGACATAGTAATGACACATTAGTCACGCCAAAATAATTTTATTTGGCTCAATGAAAATTTTAGTTCATGACACAGTATACAGTAGTATACCTACAACATAAGTTAGGTGAAAATTTTATCACCAGTATATGCAATGGTATTCCATATAGGCAACATAATACGAGCTCACTTGGAGCCATCAATCAAAATTGCAGCTCTTGAGATGATTGTTACCTTAGCCTTCTGAAGCATCAATTGTGAAAAGTTATCAACAATTGCAATGGATCATCTCCATAGTTGCATTATATGCAAGACAAATATGTTTGTCATTATGTTTATCATGAACATTCATAATTCAAATTCAATTTATTGATGAACACGTGGTTCACATTATTGTTTGACACTGAAAACAAATGTCAAAATTATATACTCAAATTTCGAGTCTGGGACAGTGTCCATATGGGTATAAGCATATACTACAATAATAATACAATGAAGGATCATAGTCTCATCAAATTTTATATTGTACTCAAAACATTGGGCTCAAGTCTTCACAATTAGAAGCTTGTTCTAACTTCTAAAAGTGGAGTGAACAGAGGTTCACATGTACTCATAAAGAGAAGGGACAAAAATCCAGACATAATTGGAGATTAAGAAACAAGAGGTTTTGATCTATTTGATTGTATAACAATCAGTGGAGGAATTTTTAAGTCCAAAACATAGTTTCGAGATCATTATAAATTGACAATTTACTATCAAATTATTAGATCAAATAATAATATGGAAATCAAATTGAAGTTGTCAAACTCATAAAAATACATACCTCGATTATGTTGGAAATATAATTGATATTGTTGATTTCAATTGTTGAGTACCAAATGTCAAAATAGAGAGGTATTCATTAAAAGTTAATAATTGATACATCGATTAATATAACATTATAGAAAAAATAATCATAAATTTGTTGTAGTCTAGTTGGTTAGGATATTTGGTTCTCATTTAAAAACACCTGAGTTCAAGTCCCAGCGATGGAAAATAATTTTTTTATTTTTTTCACAAAAAAAATGAAATAGTATGGGGTGGATATAAATCATTGATTGTAGACATAATTAAGAAAAAAATTAGATATTCATGTAGCTGATATGACAAAAACGTTTGTCAGGCCAACATAATCTCAACAAATAAATCGTAATAAAGATAATTATGTTGTAAATATTAATTCTTATGTGGCTATGCACGTTATTAGTTAGGGACCTACATGTAATATCTCAATAGTCTGAACACTTATCATGTAAACCCTACCTCTATATAAGGGAGGCCTCTAAGACTGAATAATACACTTCTCCATTTTCCCCTCATCTCTCTTTATACATTTCTTACTCTCTACAAAGTAAGTCAATACTTTATAACACGTTCTCAGCACGTTTTGCTCTTCTATTCTTATTGCTCTATGATGATCCAGATGTTTTATGGTGCAACGTCGTTGCTTTGAACTATAAAACGTGATCTACGAGTTCATTTTCTTTAGCACTCCTATTTATTTATATTACTATTGATGGAGGTCTACAAATATCATTCACGTTCACCATATACTGACTCCATGGAATCTTGTTTTAATTAATCTATCTCATGATGTTTGATGTAGTCTTATAATCATACACGTCTTATGTCAGTGATACACTTGTTGATGAGCAAATCTTTATATAGATGCATAATTATCTCTATTACTCCAATATTATCCATATCTTTAATATCTTCACGTTATATATATATATATATATATATATATATATATATATATATATATATATATATAGTGAACCAGAAGTTTCATGATGGTCACTCGAGCCTGAAGTTTTGAGTAGACATTTTGTTTGAACCCGAAGTTCAAAGAAAAATAATAAAAGATTTTAAAACCTGAAGTTCTAATCATAAGAACACAAACCTAAAGCTTCGTGCATATAATTGCAATCCAACGTTCATTTTATTTTTCGAACCTGAAGTTTCGACACTGATTGCTTATTTGTTAAGAACCAGTAATTCTAACACTATATATGGATCCTAACATACCTCACCTTCATTATGGTAGGAAGATGAAGAATTTGGCAAAATTGGATTTTGTCGCCCTTGACATCTCTGGCAAGAACTACCTGTCTTGGGCCCTTGATGCCGAGATTCATCTCGAAGCCCAAAACCTTGGGCCTACAATCAAGGAAGGAAACTCAGCGTCCCCGCAGAATAAGGCTAAGGCCATGATTTTTCTGCGCCACCATCTCCATCAGGGATTGAAGGACGAGTACTTAACTGTCAAAGACCCACTTGAGCTATGGACAGGCTTGGCAGATAGGTTCGCTCATCAAAAGACTGTTGTGCTTCCTAGGGCACGTTATGAATGGACGCATCTGCACCTTCAAGATTACAGTTCTGTGATAGATTACAATTCCGCCATGTTCAAGATCACCTCCCAGATGAATCTTTGTGGAGAGACTGTCACTCAGGCCATGATGCTTGAAAAGACCTTCTCCACCTTTCATGCCTCAAATATGGTCTTACAGCAACAATACCGAGAAAGAGGATTCACCAAATACTCTGATCTCATATCTTGTCTTCTGGTGGCTGAGCAAAACAATGAGCTCTTAATGAAGAACCATCAGTCTCGCCCTACAGGATCACAACCATTCCCTGAAGCGAATGCTACTTTTACTAGTGGTCATGGCAATAGACGTGGTGGAAGGCATGGCAAAGCCAGTAACCGTGGTCATAGACGTGGTCAGGGTCGACAAAATGGTCAAGCTCGTGGGGGCTACAACCAGCAGCTGGGCCTAAGGAACAATGCCAAGATTACTAAAGGAAATGGTCAGATGATCAAAACTCGTAAAAATGAAGACAATGTTTGTCTTAGATGTGGTAGTAAAGGCCATTGGGCTCGCACCTGTCGTGCAGAGGACCATTTGGTGGCACTCTACAAAGCTTCCTTGAAAAAGAAAAATGTGGAGACAAACTACATTGACCACTCTGACCCTTGGGATTCATCTGAGCCTATGGACATTACTCCGCTTGATGTCTCAGATTTTTTTGCGAACAATGGAAGCAATTTTGATGATATGACCAGTGGTGGAATTCTTGACGACAACTAGTTGTCAGCCTATGGTTAGGCACTTTTTCCATTATGTATTTCCTGCATTAGCCGTATTTCCCTTTGTTTTTTAGTCTCTAGCTAGTTTGGAAGTTTTTTAAATTAATTTGTCTTTCTCTCTAGTTTGGAAGTTCAATAAAAGAAGAATGTTTCTATTCTATTAGATATTTATTTTTTAGGACAGTTTGAATTACCATGTTTTCTGTTATGATGATCGTTACTCCTACTTGTGTTTGATTATGATTTGATTACAAGTTTCCCGGCATGTAGATAAATATCGATGGAACTAACCTGTGCATATATGTACTTATCTATGTGCATGAAAGAATCATTAGTAGTTATCACAAATATGTTTACTTGCATGACGTTGCAATGATAAGCCTGTTTTTTTTTTTCAAATGTTAATTGATAGGATACACTCAGTTTTGTTGACTCAATCCTTTCAATAACACTATCACACCTATTCCTATTTGAATTGTTGCGTTGAAGTCTTTGCATGTGACTTAACTCTTAATTAGATTAAGAGTACTGGTAATAGGATAAGATTTTACAACATATCAACATTATCTCTCCTCCCCTGCCTATATACGTTATTTAGGAACTTATCATTATTATTGTTTCAATCTTTGTGAGAGATATACACTTTAACTAATTATAATTTGGATAGTCCTCGCTTTGGAGGAGTTTTTTTTTTTTGGTTCAGATTTTTTTTTCTCTCACACCTAACTCAACACCTATTCTGAACCATCTATATGATTGTGATTTTTTTTAAACTTTCAAGCCATACTCATTCTAATTAATTTTTTTTTTTTATGAAGGCATAAAAATGGATTTTGGATGCTCTCAACTTATGAAGGATGGAGAAGAAATATGTCTTGCTGACAGTGCCACTACACATACGATCCTTCGCGATCGGGTTTATTTCTCCACTTTAATACCTTTTAAAGCTAATGTGACTACTATATCAGGTCCTGCAGACTTGATTCAAGGCTCCGGAAGAGCCCACATTAGGCTACCAAATGGAACTCAATTGCCATTCAAGAGGCTTTATACTCTTCGAGATCCAGAAGAAATCTCATCAGTTTTAGAGATATCCGTTTAAACGGATACCGCATTGAGACCACAAATGATAATCATGTGGAATATCTTTGCATTACATCCAATAAAAACTGTCAAAAGCAGATATTGGAAAAATTGGTTGCCCTATCATCTGGGTTGTATTACACAACCATTCAACCAATTGAGGCATACCATGTTGTGAACCAGCAGTTCAAAAATCAACATACATTTATGCTTTTGCATGACCGTTTGGGTCACCCTGGATCCACCATGATGCGTAGGATCATTACAAATTCCAATGGACATCCATTGATGACTAAACATATTGTTTTGCCAAGCAACCCTTTCAAAGCCTGCTCACAAGGGAAATTGGTGGTTAAACCATCTTATGCAAAGATAGATATCGAATCCCCATCTTTTCTACAAAGAATTCAAGGGGACATTTGTGGACCTATTGACCCATCTTGTGGACCATTTCGATATTTTATGGTCCTAGTTGATGCCTCTACAAGATGGTCACATGTTTGCCTCTTGTCTACCCGTAATGTGGCATTTGCCAAACTACTTGCTCAGATAATTAAATTACAAGCTCAATTCCCGGACTACTCTATCAAGTCCATTCGTTTAGACAATGCTGGTGAATTTACATCTCAAACCTTTGATGATTATTGCATGTCTATGGGAATTGAAATTGAACATTCGGTTCCTCATGTTCATACACAAAATGGTTTGGCAGAAGCTTTTATTAAGAGACTTCAAATAATAGCGCGCACTTTGCTAATGAAAACAAAGATGCCAGTTTCTGCATGGGGACATGCAATTTTGTATGCAGCAGCTTTAATTCGGTTGAGGCCTATAGCCAACCATCAATATTCCTCATTACAACTTGTTTCTGGGAGCCAGCCCAATATCTCCCATCTTCGAACATTTGGTTGTGCTGTTTATGTGCCTATCGCACCGCCACAACGTACAAAAATGGGCCCTCAACGTCGATTGGGAATCTACATTGGCTTTGATTCGCTATCTATTATTCGGTATTTAGAACCCATGACGGGTGATACCTTCACTGCACGGTTTGCAGACTGCCATTTTGATGAGACAATATTCCCGCCGTTAGGGGGAGATAAGACTGTTCTAAATGAACGTCGTGAATTAATGTGGACTGTACCCACTATATCTCATCTTGATCCTCGTACTAAAGAAAGTGAAATTGAAGTACGAAGGATTCTGCACCTTCAAAATATTGCTAACACAATGCCTGATGCATTCACTGACACAGCAAAAGTGACAAGATCACATATCCCAGCAATAAATGCACCGGCAAGAATTAATGTCCAAATTGGACAAAATAATGTGGCGGCCAATGAGCCATCTGTTGCACGCCTGAAGCATGGCAGACCTGTAGGTTCAAAAGATTCAGTTCCCAGAAAGAGGAAATCAAAGGCACATCTGAATCCAAATGAAATCACCCATGAAGAGAATATTGGGCAAGACATTAATGTCTGATCCACAATTCATGATTCTGTGACTACAGAAGAGGAAAATGACATCGGTGAGACACTAGCCCATGAAGAGGCTCAGGTACCTGAAAATAAGGAAATTTCCGTAAACTACGTGTACACTAATGAGTTGTGGGATCGTAGAGATATGATCATAGACAATATATTCTCATTCGCAGTAGCTACTGAAATAATAAAAGGCGATGACACTGAACCTCGCTCTGTTAATGAATGTAGACAGAGACATGATTGGCTCAAATGGAAAGATGCAATCTAAACTGAATTAAATTCTCTAGAAAAACGCAGTGTTTTCAGACCTGTTGTCCAAACACCACCCAATGTCAAACCAGTTGGATATAAATGGGTATTTGTAAGAAAGCGTAATGAGAAAAATGAGATTGCAAGATACAAAGCGCGACTTGTTGCGCAAAGTTTTTCACAAAGGCCTGGGATAGATTATGAGGAAACATATTCTCCCGTAATGGATGCTATCACATTCCGCTATCTAATAAGTTTAGTAGTTTCAGAAAAGCTTGATATGCGACTTATGGATGTTGTTACTGCATACCTATACGGTGAGTTAGATACTGATATCTACATGAAAGTCCCAGAAGGACTTAGGTTGCCTGAAGCAACTACAAAACCACGCAATATGTACTCAATCAAACTGAGACGATTCTTATATGGATTGAAGCAATCTGGACGAATGTGGTACAACCGCCTCAGTGAGTATCTACTTAAGGAAAGATATGTCAATGATCCTATATGTCCTTGCGTGTTCATTAAGAAATCAAATTCTGGTTCTGCAATAGTCGCAGTTTATGTCGATGAGATGAATCTGATTGGAAGTTCTGAAGAACTTGGAAAAACTACTGAATATTTAAAGAAAGAATTTGAAATGAAAGACCTTGGAAAAACAAGGTATTGCCTTGCGCTGCAGATTGAGCATTTGGATAGTGGGATTCTTGTCCATCAATCTGCTTATATTGAAAAAATTCTGAAGAGATTCGGTATGGACAAAGCTCACCCACTTAGTACCCCAATGGTTGTTCGGAGTCTTGACACTATGAAAGATCCATTTCGTCCAAGACAAGATGACGAAATTATCCTCGGTCCAGAAGTACCATATCTTAGTGCTATTGGTGCCCTACTCTATTTGGCACAATGTACAAGACCAGACATTGCATTTGCAGTTAGTGTGTTGGCAAGATATAGCTCTGCTCCAACATCACGCCATTGGAAAGGCGTAAAAGACATTTTACGCTACCTTCATGGTACAACAGATATGGGTTTATTTTATACAAATAAACCTGTTGATAATCCCACGATTGTTGGATATGCTGATGCCAGATATCTCTCTGATCCGCATAGAGGTCGCTCTCAAACAGGATATGTTTTTACTTGTGGAGACACTGCAATTTCATGGTGATCATCTAAGCAAACACTAGTGGCAACTTCCTCTAATCATTCAGAAATAATTGCATTAATTATATGAAGCTGGCCGAGAATGTTTTTGGTTAAGATCCATGATTCGCCATATTCGAAGCACTTGTGATTTACTTTCAGTAACTGACAATCCAACAATCATGTATGAATCGAAGACAATGCTGCTTGTATTGCTCAGATTAAAGAAGGATTCATCAAAGGTGACAAGACTAAGCATATTGCACCAAAGTTCTTCCACACTCATGAGCTTCAAAAGAATCAAGAAGTTCCAGTTAAGCAAATTCGATCAGATGAAAACTTGGCTGAATTATTCACCAAATCTCTACCTATGTGTACTTTCCAGAAGTTAGTGG
Organism: Rosa rugosa; assembly: GCF_958449725.1. NCBI lineage: Eukaryota > Viridiplantae > Streptophyta > Magnoliopsida > Rosales > Rosaceae > Rosa > Rosa rugosa. The sequence continues at coordinate 59,917,776 of NC_084820.1, read as the reverse complement.
AAGAGATTGGATTGAGGCGACTCTCGAAGTTATCAAGCGACGCATGCAAGGATCAGGGGGAGATTTCAATCAGGGGGAGCATCAAAAAACATGCTACCTAGGACATATGCGCGTTGTGCTCTTTTTGTCCTTCGACCAGGGTTATTTTTGTCCCACTGGGTTTTTGTTACCTGGCAAGGTTTTTAGTGAGGCAACAATAAGCGCGTCCAAAACCATCATTAATTGGTGGACATCCAAGGGGGAGTGTTGTAAATATTAATTCTTATGTGGCTGTCCACGTTATTAGTTAGGGACCTACATGTAATATCTCAATAGTCTGAACACTTATCATGTAAACCTTACCTCTATATAAGGGAGGCCTCTAAGACTGAATAATACACTTCTCCATTTTCCCCTCATCTCTCTTTATACATTTTTTACTCTCTACAAAGTAAGTCAATACTTTATAACAAATTAATGTAATTAACCTTAATAAAGGATGATTCATAATTAAACGTAATTAAACTTAATAAACATAATTCATGATGAAACGTTCAGCATGATTCAAAATGAAACGTAATTAAAGATAATTACGGAATTAAAAGAAAAATCAAATAAAAATGACTAAACAAAACAAAAATAGATAGAACAAATGCCTAAATATAGGCTTAAAATTAATCTGTGCCAAGAACACCATTGCTGATCATGTCGTCAACATGTTATCCATTATCTACAAAAAAAAAAAAAAAAATCAGAGATGTTGAGCTTGCTATCTTTATTGACAAGTTCTCTACATAATTTTAGTTGGGAGGTAATCCGATGCATAGTGGAATTCAAAATCAGTGACGGAGTTGAAGTTTTGAAAGCGCAAATGCATCCATTCATATCGTGCTCTAGGTAGAACAATGATTTTCTGGTGAGCAAATCGATCATCCAATGCTTGGCAAAGCTCAAGCGGGTTTTTCACCATATGATACTCATCTTTTAGGCTCTTGTCAAGATGATGAAGCAAGAAAATCATTACCTTGGCCCGATCTTGCACGGATGACTTATTGTCAATTTTGATGGCATCTCCAAGGTTGTTAGCTATAAGGTGAATTTTAGCATCAAGAACGCAGCTCAAATAGTTCTTGCTAGAAAATTCAAGAGGATCAAAGTCCAATTTTATTAGATGCGTCATCTTTCTACAAAGAGAAAAGATGAGATATATCAGGATCCATAACTATTGGAACTATATGTTTTATTAAAAATGATAGAAAATTCATATACGAAACAGAAGTTTCGAAGTGTTCATTTCATAAATATGAACAATGGATCTCATAGGGAAAACACGAGAAAAACATTGGTGTGATGTCTGTAGAGCCATAGATCTAAGACTACTCGGTCAGCGGACTCAAGTCTTGACTATTGGAACAATAGTTCTCAAAGTCGAATATGAAATATAAATCTCAACAATTACATTCAGTGTTCTAAAACTCTAGGCGGCCTGGGCGGTGACTCTCCGACTCGAGTAATGCTAAATCGGTGTTGTTGGGCGGCCTAAACGGGCGACTAGGCGGTTGGGCTAGGCGGGTTTTCTGCTGGGTTTTGCTGGGCGTTGGCACCGGTAGCTCTCTCCTTCCCCATCAGATCTTGGTACCTGATCGTCGAGACATCGTCATCACTGTGTAAGGCGACTTCCAGCCTAGAATCATTGGTGAAGGTGATGTCAGCGATAGAAACGCCTGCGAAGACGAGCTGGAAAAGACTCAAAGCAAAGCCGCCGCCGGTGTAGGGGATTGGATAGACCATGTGATTGAGAAGGAGACGCCTCAAGTCATGGTTCTGTTGCTTCTACTTTTTATCAACACCACTAATCCTTTGAGCAGTCTAATATGATCAGCACCGTACCAATTACCTTCACGTACTTCTGGGTTTGTGGGTTTTTCCACAAACTGAAAATACAAGGACAGAATGTGATTTTCAAGAGAATGGGGATTGCAGTATATGGATCAATCCCTACTGGGCAGAAATCAGAAATAACGAACCAAACTCCAGATTTTTGGTTACGCAGTGAAAATCTCAAATATGAGATTAAAAACACTGCGGGACTCTTACTCTTGAGAACCCAAAATAATAATGATCTTATTCAAAAGGATATGTTCTTGTACAAACTTGTATAACACTTGCTCGGCTATAAGATTTAGACAAAAGCTAACTCTAAGTTTGTCTTCCTTCTAGAACTCCTTCGCTTGAATGATCTTCAATTCTTGTTCTTCTTTCTTCACAGTCTCTCTACTGATCTCGAGAGAGTATTATGCATATATATGAAACTATGATCACAAACACTTATACATGGACCAAGTGTTTTGACCTTTTGTGAAGACACAAACTCAAACAAATATGCAAGACCCTATCACCAATTCTTGCGTTTCTGAATCCCCCTTTTTGCCGTGCATATTTTCTGAATATATATCAAGCACCAACGGCAAAACCTCTATCCCAAGATTCTGACCTAATTCCTCTTTAATTGAGAAAGAGACTTTCCATATAAGAAATACAATAAATCTTAAAGGAAATCAATTAGGAGTAGACAAATCCTAAAAACCCTAGGGAATCAATTACACAATAGAAAGTTAAACCTCAAAGATATTTTCCCGTTTTGTATGGGAATGCCAACACACCAAGTTGATCAAAACTTGTACCTACACAAACATATGAGATTGAGAGCTGGCGAGGTCTTATCCTCGTATATATTTGGCACCAGACGGATATAATAAATAAAAAAAACTATCAGTTGGTGTCTTGATATTACTTCGAGTCTTGATATGGATAGGATCATAGGAATGGTTGAATGGTTTAACTTTATTTGATGGGCTTATTATTAAAGATTCTATTTGGTTACAAGAGCCTCCATTGCCAAGCATCCAAATGCTGGTAGATCAATAACAAGTCTGCCTACAAGCCCAAACTGAAATTGCCCAGTCCATCAATACTCCCATTTTGATTACATTACACGTATTATAATTTATTCTTATTCATATATTATAAAATAAGTCTTTATATATCTTTTAAGTCTTTATATATTTTTATTTATATTTTTTATGCTATATAAATTAATTAAAAATTAAAAATATAAAAACTGCCTAGGCAGCGTCCGCCTAAGCATCTGGGCTCTAGTCCCCTGTCCACCGCCCGACTAGCGCCTAGCGATTTTTAGAACCTTGATTACATTATATAAAAGATACATATAAATATATGTAAATGATCGCATAAAAAAAATTGATGTTCATATGTAATAGGAACAAAAATGATAAACATGAAACACATATATCTATGATGCAATAATACAAGATATCTATGTTATATATGAAGCAATTCGTTGAGAATGAGAGAAAAACTCATAGATCATTAGCCTTGGTCATAAGCAACTATGTTGCATCATAAGGCTTGCAGATCATCGTGGAGTTTAAGGAGAAAAAAAGAAGAAGAGCAAAAACGTGCTGATAACGTGTTATAAACTAGAGAATAAGAGAGATAGAATGGAGAGACAGAATATAAGAGGAGGTAGAAGTGTGTGTTTCATTCTCATTAGGCCCCTTTATATAGGAGTAGTGTTTACATCATAAGGACATAGATAATGAGTATTTACAGTGGATAGCCACACACACACACACACATATATATATATATATATAATATTTACAACATAATAATAATAAGAAAATTTACTAAAAAGAAATCGAATTACTTCACAATCAGTTTCCAAATGACCATTCGGAACCTTAGGGATGCAGCGTGTGGAAAGAAGAAATCGAGTGCCTCATTTATGGGATGCTCGTACAGCTGGAGAATAAGGCTCCAAATTCAGTTGTTAATTATGTGAATTTTGGTAGGGCAGCAGTCGATCTTGACACCAAAACAGCTTGTAGAGTTTCTTCATTGGTAACTAGGCCTCATTTATGGTGAAATGACTATTTACCACCTCATTTATGGTAACTAGGCCTCATCTATGAGGTCTCAGCAGTATCCAAGTGACAAGGAACTCCAGTACAGAGGATCACAACCACAATCTGCACCTATATGCTGTATGTACATACACTACTACAATTTTCCCCAAGTGACAATGAACTCAATTACTCAAGTATATACCAGCAAACAAGAACTTACAGAGCCCGATGCCAGACCAAAAATGCAGCAAGTTCTGGAATCTTGTCCTAACTATAAAACTGATCTCGCATCAGTAGTAGTCTACAAGGACATGTCCACTTGCAAACACATGTCTATACAAAACCTCGATGTAAACGTTGTAATCAGGCAAATATTCAATACACATAGCTTTTCTGCAAATTTTCGCTTGTTATCTCAAGTTTCTTTATGCTGAAAGTCTGAAACCAAAGAATAGCAACTTAGCAAGTTGGTATCCACAAGAGCAAGTGCTTAACGATCCATTAGTCGGAGGGTTTCTTACACACTGCGGTTGGATTTCGACCATCGAGTATTTGATAGCTGGAATGCCTATGTGGGATGGTGCTCTCAATATTGTGTTGTACTTGAGATGGAGCTGGAATACACTTAGCATGAAGCTTGTCTGAAGCCATTGGTGTATGCGTTTGTAATGGTGGTCACTCAATAATAATTGGTGTATGTGTTTGTTGTACTGCTCACTCAATAATATACAAAATATTGGTGTGTACGTGTTTGTGGTAGCTCATTGGTTATTTCAGCACCTGAATGTCCACTCTTTACCTCCAAGGGATAAAAATTGTTGGCCAGGTTATTGATTATAAGCAGGCATGCAATAATACACTCGTATATACAAAGGATAAACCTCTATCTCTAGCAGAAGCTACCTGCAATAAGACATTCAAGTACTGACTACTGACCATGAGGAGTAGAGAGGACCTTCTGGTGGTGAAACTACCTAACAATACGTAACGGAAATTCAATATTGTACAATAATTGCAATTACCCAACAGCTTGTTGCTCTGTCTTGACCACATAGTACTATTGCCTCTGTTTGTAGCAATAGTAACAAAGACAACATCATTATTTTTTTAAAGACAACATCATTATATATAAAGCAAGATGATCCAGAGGATCTTGATGTCAAGAAAAAGGAAAGGTTGACATCAAGAAAAACAAAGGAAAGCAAAGAAAAAGCTGAGAGCTACTTTGATATTTTTCTGACTGTTTACAAAAGGACCTAATTGCTTAACTCTTCTACTTGCACTTAACCACTACTTATAGTAATCAGATACCAACTAATTTCATTTTTTTATTTTTACTACTTATTTTTACTGATTTTCAAATGAAAAACAAATTAATAAATTTTTTATTAATTGCAAATGAATAAAATTCTCATAGAAATATTGTGCAACATCTACTTTTTCGTTGACAACATTTGATTCACCAAATTATCAAAGTTTATGGATGATGAACCATGTGGAGCAGTAGCTTGTTCCGCAAGTTTCTTCCATTCCAAGACCTTTTTTTTCATTTTCTCACCCTTCTCTCCCCCCATTAACTCTCTAACAAGCTTCTCAACTTCACCTCTCTTTACATCATTACTAATCTCCATGCCAATGCCCCATTCATTACAAGCATACCAACAATTTGTTAACTGGTCAGCAAAGAATGGCCAACATAGCATAGGCACACCTGCACACAAACTCTCAACAGTCGAACCCCAACCGCTGTGTGTCAAAAACCCCCCAACTGATGGGTGGTTAAGCACTTGCTCTTGTGGACACCAACTTGCGATTAGACCTCTTTACTTGGTTTCAGCTACAAACTCCGGTGGTAAAATCGCGGACTCACCAACAACCAAATCGGGCCTAATGACCCAGAAGAAGGGAACTTTACTATTTGCAAGTCCCCAACCAAATTCTACAAGATGTTGTGGAGACATTACCGCTATGCTTCCAAAACTAACATAAACAACTGAGTTCTGTTCCTTAGAATCGAGCCATTCCAGACACCCAGTTTCTTCTTTCCATAGACTATCTCCCACATCCTTTAAAGGGTCTTCTGGTAATTGATTGAGGTGTAATTGTTGAGGCCCAATTGCATAAACAGGTGGGAGCTTAAGCATAGAAGAGAGAGCCTCTAGAACATGAGGCTCCAAAGCATCAAAAGTGTGAAGAATTATTGCCGTAGCCTTATCAGCTCTGTGCATTGATTCCATGGTGAAGTTAAACAGGATGTCATCGGGGTTCGTAGTTCGAAAGTTGGCGGGTAAATCTCGTAAACGGATATCTTTGATTCCTGGAATCCAATCTAATACCTTGTCCAAAAACCCATTTGTGAAACAGCTCTCATCTACAACACCCAATAGCCATGTAATTAGTAAAAGAAAAAAAGCATGGAATTAAACAAAAAGTAATCGAGTGTGCTAATTACTTTAGTATACTGTCGGTTTAATATTATTTCTTATCTTTTGAAAATGACTAGTTTTAAATACACATCCATAATTACTTAATGCACACCTCTTACTCAATGCACCACCAATTTAATTTTTTATCCCAACATTTTACTAAATACACAACCCAAAATATCCAAACTACCCTCAATTCTCATAAACCAACATCCATTACCAATCACTCAAACAAATCCAAGATCAAGGCAGCACCATAATCAATTGACCTCGTGTCCAAGATCAAGACAGTGCCATACACCATAATCGAAGACCTTAACTTGTTGGGATTAGACCTTTTTTTTTTTCTTCTTCTTCTTCCTCAATGAGTAGAAATAGGATTGGATAAAAGGACAAAGGACACAGATTATTTTCATGCTAGAGGTGAATAATGATTCCATGTTCATCTTATTTTAAGAATTGGATAACAATTCATGTGAATAATAATTTACATTTTGAATAAATTATTTAGCTTCTCTAACTCATGATTGCAGGTGTATGAATGGAATAATTATTTCATGTTCATTTTTTCTTTAGACATATACAAATATAGCTAGACGATTATGATGGTAATGTTGATGTGTGCAAGGTTAGGGTTAGGAAGAACAAAGAATTCGAAAGAGATATATAGAAGAAACAACATAATTCATTTAAATTTTTTCTTCTATCAATCTAATATAGATGTGTCTTTTGGTCATTTTCTCTACCCATAAATTTTTATTTAAAATGGAAAAAATTGGGATGTGTATTAAGTAGTTAGGGATGTGTATATAAAATTTTTCTTTGAAAACTCATTGTCCAAAATTGTAATAATTTTAAAATATTTTTAGCTCAATTTCATGGGCACCACTACTATATTTAGTCTAGTGGTATAAGTGCTCCTTAAGTGAGAGTTTCTCAATTTAGCTCTCATGAAGGTTAAACAAAAAAAGAAACTAATTTGACTGCAACTTGTGAAGTGAAATGAATGAGACAAAAAAAAAAAATACAAATTATATTTTGGTACGTACACATAAAATACAAGAATTTCTAGAAGTCCAAAATTTGATAAGGTGATATAGAGTAATTCGATTTTGCATAAGATATGTCATGTCAATAGTAATTGTTTTTTGTTTTTTTTTTATGGCAATGTCACTAGTAATGGTTACCCATGATCAAAATAACAAACCTATGACTTTGAAACAGTTAGTTGCAAGGCGTTGCAATTTAAAAGTTATGGCATAAAATTACACTTTTATCATCCCACTGATTAAAATAAAAGGTACGTAATAAAATCTGAAACGTAATTAGCTCATTAATTATTATAACCATTAATTTTTCAGTACCTCTGAGGGGTGCAAGTCCTTTTTCCACCAAAGTGGGATATTGTTTATATGCCATGAAGCTGCAAGCAGCAATAGTGAAGAAGACTACTCTAGGCACTCCGAGTTCTTCAGCAGCTGTGATGGCGAACGGCATGAAACCATCTGAAACGACGCAAGTCACCGGAGTACTGCCGTCTTCGTCGTTGAGCTTCAAGAGGAGGTCTCGAAAAGGATCCAGTAATAGATCTTTCAACAGGGCATCAGAAACCAAAGTGACGTCTTGGGTGGCATCTTCATCCGAACCTGCAGGAATGCCATCGGGGATGGCCTCAAAGCGAAAATCGGGCAAGCCGTCGAGGGAGTTGGGTCCTAGAGATCTAAGAAACCTTTTGTGGTTGAACTCTGTGTTGACAAAGGTTATGTGGAAACCCCTATGGTGGAGGAGCTTTGCTAGTTTGAGCATTGCCTTTATGTGGCCTTGTGCTGGAACTGGAACACAAACAGCATGAGGCTTACCAGCTACAAATCCCTTGGAATCCATCGATCTTAGCTACAGATTGTGTGTGTCTGATAGCAAGTCTAGCTAATTTACATGCATGTCTATTTATATATATATGATATAGAGACTCTTCCATGGACCGCGGTGTATATGGACCAAAGTCAAATTTGGCGACTGACCAACGTACACACCAACCGTGAGTCAAAGGATTCCCTTGGACTTATTAGGACCACGAGATTTTATAATATGACGCCAGGAAGCTTTGATGACAAGTTTGTTATCAAAAAATAAACAAAAGCTTATATGACAAGTCAAAATATGAATAAAATAGGAAACCAGGGAGAAAGCAAAGGAAAGAAACGCGTGGCTTGCCCTCCAAGTTAATTAGGAAAGAAAAGCGTAGATTGCACTCCAAGTTAATTAGGGGATGCGAAATCAAAGTTGCATGCTACGGAAATCATTTGGTCTTGGTATTTCTTGTTACAGAGTTGAGATTATCCAAATTCAAGTTTGACCAATATTGGGATCGACCTCCAGTTTAGCTATTAAATTCAATGCCCTTCAATCTAATTAATCAGTCTTAACTCCCAACCCAACAGTATGCATTTTTGTCATAAGAGAGTGGTTCTTTTCATACCTCCTACACTACTTTTTACCATTAAACTTCCAATTTAACCCAATTCCCTTTACTCTCTACGCCTCCCCTTCTTCCTATAGCCATAACTCCAGATCATCCACCATCCGTCTCCACCTACACAAACATCTCCAGCAACCAAATGCCATGTCAATGGTTATTATCTCTCAGCTCAAAAAGGAAGTAAAAAAAAAAAAGAAGCCAAAAACAGAGCTGCATTACTGTGGCTGATAGCTTTCTGTACCAACTATCCATAGTGCAATTTTTTGACTCTCACACTATTAGTTATGGTTGGAATAATTAAGAACAATATATTTTTGTTTATTTGAATTCAAAGAAGGCTATAGCAAAGCGCTTTGCTTCTAAACAGTTCGTAAATAAGAATAAAAATAAAAAAGGGCCTAAGATTATCAAGGAAAAAATAATGCAGAACATTGGGGGTTTGGCAAAGGATTCATATAATTATATGGTCTTGTTTGAGCCCAAAAGTAATTTTGGCAAGATCCTTTAGTGGATTTAGCATAGCGGGCCGATACCTGCGGCTCAAAAAATAAGCCTACTCGGGTTTGGGTTACAGCTTCACCCATTCCGTGATCCATGAGGAAAACGAAACCTTATTGGAGTCGGGTAGCGAGGACTGAATAGGAAACTTCAATCAATATCTCTTCTATAACAAGGAACAGTCGAAACCCTAGGTATATATACCAGGTTTCAAGGACAAAGAAGGACCTAGCGATTACAAAGCCTCCCCGGAGCAAACCTTCAACCTCGTTGAAACCCGGTGACCGCACTATGCCAAAAAACGAATCAGACAACACAATTCCAACAACAGCACAATTTTTAACTGTTGTCTGATACAATCAGACGACAGCAAGAATTATTCTGTTGTCCAAATTTTTGATTCAGTCAACGGTTATTACATTGCTGTTGTGCAATTGTTATTCAAACAATGGTTATATTTTGATGTTGTCTGAGTGAGTTATTTCAGACAACAGTTATTATGTTAGCTGTTGTGCAATTATTATTCAGACAATTGTGGTATTTTGATGTTGTCTGATCGATTTAATTCAGACAACAGTTGTTTTTTGCTGCTTTATTATGTTGTATAGCTATCTTTCAGACATTGGCTTCAGACAACAGTTATGTATTGATACTTTACTGTTGTGCAATTACTATTTAGACAATGGTTGAGTTTTGATGTTGTATGACTGATTTTATTCAGACAACTATTATTTATTGCTACTTTATTCTGTTGTTTAACTCTCCTTCAGACAATGGCTTCCGACAACAGTTATTTATTGATGCTTTAATCTGTTGTGCAACTCTCCTTCAGTCGACAGTGATTATGAATTTATGTTGTCTGAGACTCTGAGTTCCGCACTCAGTCAATTTTTGACTCCCTCCATCGATTTTGCCCGCCCATCTTTTAGCCAAAACTTAAACTTCCCCCTCGTTTTATTTTGAGAAAGTTAAACAAGATTCAGATTCAACCCCCCTTTCTATCTCACTCTCTCTCCACAATTCTCTTCAACAAACCTCGACCCCGGCAACCGAAAAGCAAAACTAACTCTGCCTTAGATCCCTTCCCATCCTCTCTCTCTCAATTCCATCTACTTTTTTTCAATAACGATGTGTCGTCCTCCGATTCCCTTCTAGATCCCTATTCACTCTCTGTTGAATTCACAATCCCCAATTTTCTAGGGTTTCAATTTTCAATCTCAAGAGGAGAATGGTGAAGCGGAAGGCGTCATGGCGGAGGAGGATGTTCTCCTCACCATCACTGACCCCAATCCAAGCGGTCGTCATCCTCTCTGTCGATGTAACCTGGGTTCCCAATGTCGCTAATCCTTCGAAAGCTTCAAGGTAGGCGTACGACTCCTTGGGGATAGAGGGAACAAGGGCTTACAACTGCTGGGTTCTTCAACTCCTGTTTCTGGTTAGTTTGGAACTCTCGAGACCTCGACCCATTTTGTTCAACCCAAGCCTGGGACGGAGACCGAACTTCCTCTTCCAATTTCGGCCACCTCTGATCAACGGACCACTGGCATTAGGACCATCTCGCGATGCCTATAGCTTGGGTTTCCACCAACGAGCTCCAACGAAGCCAATTCGAAGCTGAGAAATTTCTACGGCTCCAGCTGCTCCTCTGCATTTTCCAGTGACTTCGGTAGCCAATGACGACATGCAAGGTAAGGAAATTAGTCTTCTCTTCGGGCTCTACGTCTGGTATATTTAGTTTTTTATTTTGGTTGAGTTCTGAACGAATTGATATATTTGGTGTCATTGGGCTTCGTCGGAGTTCACTACTCGCAGCGGGTGTCTCCTGTTCTTATCGGTTAAAGAAGAAACTTGAACCTCTACAGTTTAATTGAAAGAGTCATATATGGAGAAACGATTGAGACTACTTCGAGTCAAGGTAAACCATTCTTGGCATATTCTTGTGATTTTGAAGTTGGGTTGTCAATCTAAACCTAACTGCCATGTTGTAAATTGAATGGTTGAGTTTGGAGGAAAACGCAGAAATACGAAGGGAATGGGACCCAGAAGCTTGAGGATGAAGAGAAGTGGGAACCTATATTTTTAGGCTCTGCTCGTGGATTATTAATGAAGATTTCACATGAAAGGTTGTTGCAGGTTGTTACATACTCCAAAACCCAAATTGGGTTTTAGACAGAAAACTGAATATAAAAGGTAATTGTGAAACACCAACCTTGGAATTGTGCATCGTACGTTGGTTGTCCATAAAGAGTTGGATAGATTATATTAATTGTAATGGTTGGTTGTGTCGAGTGTTTATGTGGGAAACAAGAATGAATGTTTGGATTTGATTATATAGAATGCGAAATACGGGTGTGTACAGGAGGTTTTGAATATGTGGGTTTGATGTTTATTGTGAATGGCCTGGCATAATTAGTTCCTTTAATTGTTAAGTTGAAGTCATTGAAAGAACTGTGTTGTGATAGAATTAGAACTTGGTCTATTGAAGTTGACGTACTAGTCATTGAGAATGACAATAAAATAGAAGTAATTGCATGTACTGAGCCATGACAAGTTGAATAAGTTCACAAAAGTTAGCATTCATGAGTGGTCATGGAAGGTTTGAGACCTTGTGTACTACTTGCCTGGGAGTTTAACTGAGCTGTATATCAGATATGGTGGGACTTGATTACCATGAATGATTAAATGATGTTGTTGGTAATCAGTTTGAATTCTTAGTGCATTGGTATAAAGAAATAAATATTTTCTTGGTTGAATATGATTATAATAGAGTTTTGGGTGAATTGATTGTACTGGATACTTACTTATTTTCCGTACTCTCTACTTGTGTATTTTCAAGTTTGGTAATTGAATGGATAGAGTATTGTTCTGCCGCAGTTTCTAGGTATATCTTGAGTCATTGATTACCAGATTTTCACCATGGGGGGAGCTTGTTCTAGGAAGAGAAACCATCGAGATGATGAAGATAATTTTCCTAGAGGGATTTCCAGAAGATATTCAAAAAGTGGGAGTTCAAAGTGCTTGGCAACCTCCTTCTCTCGACCTGCTATAGATATTCAACATGAAAAAGGGCAATGCCCATCCCTCATGGACTTCTACGTACGGCAAATATGTGAGGTAATTGTTTTTCTCAATGTTTCTTAGGATAGAGACTAAGATTTGTATATCTTAGCTCATGCCAATTGCTTCTTTAAAGTCGTGACCGATGAACTTGGAAGTGGGTCATGACCGATGAATACGTATTCCTTGTTGGAAATGCTTAAGTCATGTATGGATACAGGTTATTGGAGTTCAGTTCAGAACAGTGATCACTTATATAATATGCTCTCCAGATAATCCTTGTCATGTATTTGGTTCTTACAGGATATGCGTAACCAATAAAAACAATGAGACAAGATGCGGATCTATCTCTCTGTTTTTTATTATGACCTTCTAATGTCTTGTTTAATGAATTCTACAAGTTTTCTTATTATCACTCTCTTTTGTTTGCTTTTCCTCTCAGCGTGCAAGTGCCAAGGAACTGCTAAAGCACTGCTTTATTAGGACTGCTAGGAAGAGTCCAAGACTTGAGAGAATAAGGTGCCATATATTGCTGTATGCTTGTCATTTTCTTATGTGTTATTTACTGATATTCTTTCTACGGTGAGCATCTGCACAAGGATGCTCTCCTGGCCTCTGGCTGCATAGATAATGTAAAAATGTACACAAGTGCACCTCAGTTTGCAACTTCTATTACTATATGAGCACATTCATTTATCAGTATGTTGTTTAAGATTATATATCATTTTAAGCTGGAATTTATTATTTGTAGGATTTTTGGGTGTGAGAACTCTAGCTGGAGAACAAGAGGATGATGGACAGTTCTATTAGAGAAACAGAGAGGACAAGCCTTTTGAGGGCATGAGAAGAAACTGGTTTGAGGTTAAGAAAAGTGCTAAGCAAGGGCAGAAGGAAGTGGACTAGTACAATATGTTTCTGGCCTTGATGTTTTTGGGCTTTATGTTTAGGTAGGGTTATTATGTTAATGTTGGGGTGATAATGGAATGAATTGGTTTTGAATGTTTAATCAATGGATATGTTTTTGAATGTTGGTCAATTGGTTTTGGTTAAATGCTATGTGCATAATGTCTTGTGACTCTCTCGTACCATTTCATTCCAAATGAAAACTATTGTCTAACAATTGTCTGACAATGGAACATTATAAAATGGTATTCAAAAACTGTTGTATGAACAATCTAACTACAATACTTTTCAAACAATTTTAATTGCCCAACTAGAAAAAACACAACAATAAAGTACCATGTTCTGTAGTATCACACCCAAACACACAATGCTTTCTACAAACTTCTGTTGTTTTGCTTCAATTCAGACAACAGCGTTATCTCAAAAAAATGATGTAGAACATTTAAAGGGACAACAGTTTCTACACAACTGATCTTGTCAAACTTTGCTTCAAAAGTTACTTTTCATGAGATTGCTGCTGACTTAATATGACTTGCACAACGGACTCTACACAGCGGTATGTCGTCCTTTCTGGTATTCAGACAACATGCATATTAATACTAGCGCTTGTCCAAATTGGATTCAGACAACAGTTTCGCACTGTCGTCTGATACCTGCATCAGATGGCAAGAGTATTAATAACAGCAATTTTCACTATCAGACGACAGTGAAAAACTGTCGTCTAATTCATTTTTTGGCATAGTGCCATGCGCCAGTCCTAGTCTCTCCGAGAGCCGACTGTCAGCATCACCAGACCAACCCGGCGACCGTACTTCCAGTCCCAGTCTCCCCAGGAGCCGACTGCGAGCGCAACCGCCACCGTTACTACCAGCGAAGCAAGGGTAACGCCCTCGCAATCCAGCGAAGCTAAAGTCACGCTTTAGCGCAACCCGTGCTTTCTCCAAACTTCCCAGTGATTGCTCTGCTTAGTCTGCAATACTAAGTATCGATTCGGTGACGCGAAGAGATCACACCCAAAGTCCTTATCCGTAAGGCAGAAAGTCCTTATCCGTAAGGCTAGAGAAGAACCTTGTGGCGAGGTTGGTGCTCTCCTCGTCCACAAACACTTGAAGAAGAAGTCAGGTTCAAAAGAGACAGTTTGCAAGCCAACTGGTTTTTGCGCCAAACATTTTGGCACGCCCAGTGGGACCAACTAAGTGTCTCTTCGTGAACGTTAGCCATTGGGAAGTCAAGCGAAAACCCTTACAAAAAGGGCTACGCTAACTGCTCAAAACACAAGACCTCCAGTTACAAACCGCATCCTCGCGCGGATTGTCGTGGTCTGTCTGAAGAACAAGTGATTGAAAGATTCTCTCTTCATCCCCAATTCTCCGATATGTCAACTGAACAGGGAGAGAGTCACTCGACCGCTACTGAGGGTCAAACTGTCATTGCTAATCAGGCCAGTGAGCCTGTCGCTACCCCTGTCTCCAATACGGTGGGGAGTGAAGAATCAGAGGCTTTCGTTGAGAAGCCTATTCCAGAGGGAGCGACCGTCGAGGTTGCATGCGCGATCATCTCAGAAAACATTGAAAACCATCGCAAAAAGATGGCTGCTGATCTGGAAAGGGAAAACGCGAAAACAGATAGGATCTTACGCGAAATAAACCAGCGTATTTCCCAACAAGCTGTGGAAACTGAGCAACTGATGTCACAAACTGAGAGTGCATTAAGAGCTCATGCTACAAGCATCGCAGATGCCCAGAGTCAGCAGCAGAAAAGAATCATTGATGCTCTTGCGAATCATACCAAGCAGACAGCGTCAGATATGGCAGGTCTTCGCAAAGATGGAGCAACTCTCGCAACCGAGGTGGCCATGCAAAGAGCTGAGTTGAACCAAGCTAAAGAAGTGTTGAATAAGACGTTAGGAGATCCTAACGCTATCCTTGGTTCCCTTGGCCAACCATCTGGTTCAGGTAAATATGTGCCGCCAAATCAGCGGGAAAAGGTTAGCAGCAGTACCGCTACACTTGCCGCAACCGTTGCTACCACGCAATTGAGAGGTAAGGAACAAGCCCTGGTTATTGGCGGCAGCAAGGAAAAAACCACGCTGTCAGGTGGACAGACCGCCAGACAGAAGCAGCAGGCATCAAAAGGTGCTGAAACTTCGTCCGACTCCGCTGTGTTCATTCAGTACGACAGCGATGGGGCAGAGAATGTATACCAAGAGCTGCCAGGAAGCTATTATGGGATTGACCAGGCTAGTAACCCGATCAAGATAACAGCTTTGGTAAAAGAGATGCCTATGCCAGCAGTGACTCTTCAACAACCAGCTACAACCCGCGTTGTGCAGATAGGAGAAGGGACAGCGGCTGTAAACCAAGCAATACCTGTGCAGGCTGTTCGCCATACGGTGGCAATACCACCTCCTCCTCCTCCGGGTCCAGAATATGTGAGACGAGATGAGGTAGAGGAGATGATCAGACTGGCTAACCCTAGGGCCCAGATGGATGGGGTCTATGAGGGACCTTTCCCGCCGCATATAATGCTCGTGCCTTTCCCTAGGGGCTATAAAAATATCATATTTTCTACTTTTTCAGGGGAAGACACCGAGAATGCAATAACTCACTTGGCCAGGTTCAAGGTGCAATGCGGCCAGTACCAGAATGATGACATCCTCAAGTGCAGGATCTTTGGCACTTCTCTCTCTGGAGCTGCCTTTAGGTGGTTTTCCAAACTCCGACCAGGAACAGTGGCGGATTGGCCTGCAATGGAAAAGCTCTTTCGAGAAACTTTTGGAGCCATTGAGCCTGAGGTGGATTTGGCTTCTCTCACTCAGATGGCCCAGCAACCTACTGAGTCCGCCGTCGCATACCTCCAACGCTTCCAGATTCAGAAGGCCAAACTGAACGTGGTCCTGCCTGAGAAAGAATTGATCAAGTTGGCGATCAAGGGATTGGAACCTCGCCAGCGAAAGAAGCAACATGGCAGCATGATCCAGTCAATGGGAGAGCTTATCACAGAAGTAGGCAGCTTTGAACATCTTCTTAGAGAAACTGATGCGAGAAAGAATGCGTCCAAAGGGACATACGTGCCAGGAAAGCATCGCACAGTTGCAGCCATGCATTACCAGCCAGCTACCTATGACCCTTATTACCATCATCATGAAGAAGAGCTGTTGCCGGAAGAAGATGAAGAAGAGGATAATTACATTGCTGCTTATGAGCTGACTGGGAGGAAGAATCCAGCCTTGCAACAATTGAAAATCTCCAAGGAACCTGTCAAGCTCAAATCGATGGCCTTCACTAAACCTGAATTCGCGACATATACATATGATGCCAATAAAGCGCATGAGATTCTAGATGAAATGATCGCTGCGAAGATGGTGAAGACCGACTACGGACCTTTTCCGCGACCAGATCAGCTGAAAGGGAAGAAATACTGCAAATTTCACAACCTGTGGAATCATAATACAGCTGACTGTGTGAAGCTCAAAGACCAGATTCAGGTATGGCTTAATAATGGCAGTTTGCAGGTGGAAGCTCCAGTAACAGCCGCAGCGCTCGTTGACCTGAACCCTTTTCCTGACACTGGGATCAACATGGTCGATGTGAACTGGGCCAAGCATCACCACAGGAAACCAACCCTGGATTTCAGTGCAAAGGGGAAAGGAGTCCAAGCTGATGATGATAAGATCCCTACAAAGAGAAAGGCCGAACCAGCAGGCCGAGCTTCATCCGTGGTCCTATGCTTGCGGTGCAAGGAAGAATGTGGTATCCAAGTGTCACATGAGGAAGTGGAGCAGACATTTCATTTTGGTTCGCTCCCACCCATCAAGTGGGCTTCGCCGTCGCGAAACTATCAACCTGCTAGCCCAAGAGAAAAGGAGAAAGTGGAACCACCGCCATCTCCAAAGGATTCCAATATTTTTAAGAAGCTGAGAGTGGCCGCGGGGGATAGAGAACACGAGGAAGGCAGTGGTACACAAGGGAAAAGGGGAAGGCAGTGGAGATAAGTCCTTCCAGAAAGAGGAAACTGCAGCGCAGGTTGGAGAAGCCAAGCGCGCGCTAGAGGCTCTAGACCAGGGCCTGATCAAACCTTCGCAGTTGGTCAAATCACCTGAGCAATATCAGAAAGAGATGGAGGCGCTAGCTGCTAAACCATTAATAACTCCCCGCAGCTTCCAGAAGCAAGCGAGCTCAGTAACAGGGGCATCAAAGCCTAGTGTTTTTTGCAGGATCACCGACGAAAGGAGACCTCCGCCAGCTCGAAAGGTGAGCTCGCCAACTAGACGGCCACCTGTCAGACGAAAACTGTTTCGTGAAGACCCAGAGGCCAAATCCTCAATTTTTGAGAGATTGGGGGGCAAGGACAGGATTACCGATACTTTACAGTGGAAACCTAAACAGGTCCAGAGTGTATTAATCATCCCTTCTGAGGTGCATGTAGCCAGGGAGCCAAAGTCAAATTCTCCTAAGCGGGTTACCGGAATGCAGGAACATGAGCAATGTGAGGTAAAAGGTCTCACTGAATAATCGTTGGTGGACCGGCTGGCTAAGCAGTTCAACACTGACACCCTTGTCAGCAAACCCAAGTTGGACCTAGAAGAGGGCATGGATGAAACAGTTATGACTGATACGTCCTGCAACATGGTTTACGTACTGCCCGCGAGGTATGCACTGCCCGTCGCCGCGCAGGATTGTGTGGAAGCTGAGGAAAGTAGTGCACAGCCCCTGCAGATTACGTCAGCGGTCACGGCACCTGTAGAAGAGGCTGTCTTTCTTGAAACAGAAGATGCTAACAGCAGCGAATTCTTCATGAGCTTTACCAGGCCAACACCTGCTATGGTCCAACACATGCGACCTTTGTACATTACAGCAGAAGTTGGCGGTACCAAAGTTAGTAAGATCATGGTTGACACCGGAGCCGCGGTGAACGTCATCACTACCAGGACCATGCACTTGCTCGGGATCAAGAAAGAGAAGATCCAGTCTACATCCCTTACACTCAAGAACTTCGCGGGGACTGTGACAAAGACTTTAGGGTTACTTTTCTTGCGCATCAAGGTTGGCCCTGCAGAGGGAGTTTATGTTTTCTTCGTGACAGATTGTTATGCAGCCTATAGCGCTATTCTGGGCAGAGATTGGATCCACCGGAGCTATTGTGTTCCATCCACCCTCCATTAGGAACTCGTTATGTGGAACAGGGAAACCGATAAGGCTGAGGTGATCAAGGTGGACCCTCGTCCATTCCCAGTGTCTGCAAACTATGTAGATGCCAGGTATTACTTGGAGCCTATCACTCCATTACAGGTGAGTGGCATCGATAACAAGGGCCGCCCCACAGGAGTGACAGCCTCTGATTTGGCACAGTGGGGGCTCACGCTCGCAAAAGAAGGCCTGGAAAGGCCTGGCCACGCTGTGCCCAAACCCTTGAACGATTAATGGATTACGACCTTCCAGAATAAGGGATAGAGGCCCTCCACTCGTTGTATGAACGGCTATCATCATACTTAGTGGAAAGAGAGGCCTATGATCGAATCGCGACCTTAGAAACCGTCAATGAAGGACTCTCTGATCAGGAACACGAAGACGAGGTCGAAATTCAACTAGCTCCGGCAGCGCTGGATGATACACCTCCTAAGGTCAGAGACCCTACCGAGAAGGTTAATCTTGGAACAGCAGATGAGCCTATAGAAGTGGCTATCAGCGCTTACTTGGGGCCTAGCGAAAAGCAGAGGCTTATTGAGCTATTATTGGAGTTCAAAGACTGCTTTGCAGAGAAATATGAAGATATGCCCGGCCTGTCACAGGACTTGGTTTGCCATCAGCTGCCAACACTCCCTGACAAGAGGCCTGTGAAGCAAGAGCCGTGAAGAATGAATTCAGAAACTCAAGTCCTCGTCAAGGAGGAAGTCGAGAAAATGCATAAATCAGGCATTATCAGGGTGGCCAAATACAATCAGTGGCTCTCTAATATAGTGCCTGTTCGCAAGAAGAATGGTAAGATGCGGGTCTGCGTGGATTACAGAGACCTAAATCTCGCGACACCTAAAGATGTTTACCCCATGCCGGTGGCGGATATGTTGGTAGACGCCGTAGCAGGTCACGAATTATTGTCCTTTATGGATGGCACCGCGGGATATCACCAAATTCCAGTCGCTGAGGAGGACAGACATAAAACCGCGTTCAGATGTCCGGGGTTCGCGGGCGTTTTCGAGTATGTGGTTATGCATTTTGGGCTGAAGAATGCTGGGGCCACTTACCAGAGAGCCATGAACCTGATCTTCCACGATATCCTTGGAAAGATTTTGGAGGTTTACATCGATGATGTGGTGGTGAAATCCAAGAAGAAAGGGAATCATATCACAGACCTCAGGAAAGTCTTCGAGCGCATGCGACTACACAAACTTAAGATGAATCCTGCCAAATGTGTGTTTGGAGTTCAAGCAGGAGATTTCCTGGGGTTCATTGTCCATCAAAGGGGAATTGAGGTCCCCGAAGATAAAGCAAACGCAGTCATCAACGCTTCCCCTCCACGAACGAAAAAGGAGCTGCAACGATTATTGGGTAAAATCAACTTCCAGCGACATTTTATTTCTAACTCTGCAGGTAAGATCCAGCCCTTTTCTCCACTGTTGAAGTTGCAAGGACAGAAAGAGTTTGTCTGGGAGCTTCCACATCAAGAGGCTTTCGACAGGATTAAGGCCTATTTAGCAAGTCCACCAGTGCTTGTTCCCCCTCGCACTGGTTTTCCATTGAAGTTATACATTTCAGCGGCTGAGGCTTCTATTGGTAGTCTACTTGCCCAAGATGATGAAGGAGGTGTCGAGCATGCCATTTTCTACCTCAGTCGGACACTTACGGATTGCGAGACAAGGTATACTCCAATGGAAAAGCTTTGTCTCACGTTGTACTTCTCCGCGTGCAAATTGCGACACTACATGTTATCCTTCACTACATGCATCATTGCTCAAATTGACCTAGTCAAGTACATGTTGTCGTGACCTATTCTGAGAGGACGCATTGGCAAGTGGGTATTGGCTCAATCTGAATTCTCGCTACAATACGTTCCACAGAAGGCAGTGAAGGGACAGGCTATTGCAGACTTTCTGGCCCATCACCCTATGTTGGATATTCCCCCAGTGAAGGAATTAGAGATAGCTGCCGCTGTCGCAATTCGACCAGATTTGGCGCGCATTCCAGAGTACGCTATATGGCATCAAGCTACAATCTCCTTGCAACCCTGGGTATTATTTTTTGATGGTTCCAGAACCGAAACGTTAGCAGGGGCAGGGATTGTACTGGAAAATCCAGCAGGCGATCGTTTCTCTTATTCTTTCCAATTGGAGTTCAAGTGCACGAATAACCAAGCCGAGTATGAAGCCCTTATCATTGGATTAGAAGTGTTATTGGAATTGGGAGTGAGAGACGTTCAGGTACGCGGTGACTCTTTGCTCGTGATAAGTCAGCTCCAAGAGAAGTACAGGTGCGCAAGTTGTCTGCTCATTCCTTATTTGAATCGCGCCATCGAGCTTCTGGATCAATTTGATGACGCGAATTTGGAACACATACCTCGCGAGCGCAATTTTGCGGCCAATGAGCTGGCTCAATTAGCTACAGGCATCACATTGAAGTATGGGGTTCGCGAGCGCATTCTGAAAGTCGAACGCCGCACGTTGCCTTGGTGGCTTGCGCGGCTTGACCAGCCGGACGAGCCGGTCGTCGCAATCCTGGAGCCTATCGACATCGATTGGCGCATTCCGTTGATCAATTACCTCAAACAACCAGATCCTACGCCAGACAGGAAGATACGTTTTCTTGCCTTAAACTATTTCCTCAGGGGTGACGAGTTGCGACGCCGAGGGGAAGATGGCATAGACTTCCGATGTGTCTATGGCCGCGAAGCCAAGTGCTTAATGCGCGAAGCCCACGCCGGAGTATGTGGTGCCCATCAAGCGGGCCCTAAGATGCGCTGGCTTATCCGCAGACATGGGTATTATTGGCCCAGCATTTTGAAGGACTGTATCACGTTCGCGAAAGGATGTCAAGAGTGCCAGGCACATGGTCCGGTGCAACACGTTCCCAATATTCCCATGAAGCCTATTATCAAGCCTTGGCCTGCACGAGGCTGGGCATTGGACTTGATTGGGATGATTCACCCTCATTCTTCCCTCCAACACAAGTTCATCATTGTGGCCACTAATTTCTTTACCAAATGGGTCGAAGCTGAGCCTTTGAAAGAGGCTTCCGGTGCCACTATTCGCCAATTTATTTTTCAGAACATCATCTGCAGGTTTGGTATCCCTGAAGTGCTTGTCTCAGACAGGGGGGCAGCGTTCATGGGCGGTGCGATTGAGAAGCTCGTCAACGAGTTGGGCATCCAGTTCGTCCACAGTACATCGTACTATGCTCAGTCCAATGGTCAGGAAGAGGCCAGTAACAAAATTATTATCACCATTATAAAGAAGATGCTTGCTGAAAATCCTCGTTTGTGGCACAATACATTGTATGAGACTCTTTGGGCTTATCGCACCTCCAAGAGGAACCCTACTGCTACAACACCCTATGCACTAATGTTTGGGCATGACGCAGTCTTACCCCTAGAACTCAATGTTCAATCCTTGCGCGTCCAGGATCAGCATCACCTGATTGGCGAAGATTATGTTCAAGCAATGTGGCAGGAGCATGAGGACTTGAGCGGGCAGCGCTTAGCGGCTTTGGACACTTTAGTAATGGAAAAACAGCGTATCGCCCGCGCCTATGATAAGAGGACTCGTGGCCGCAGTTACAAGGAAGGGGACCTTGTTTGGAAAGCAGTTCTGCCCTTTGGCGAGAAATTGACTGGTCGCGGTAAATGGACTCCACGATGGGAAGGACCCTTTGTTGTTCACCGCATTCTGGAGCGCGGGACTTTTCACCTCAAAGATTTGGACGGCGACATCCATCGCAATCCCATCAACGGGCGCTTCCTGAAGAAATATTACCCTAGTGTTTGGGAATATGATGACCCACCAGATCGTCCTTCTTCCCAGACTAGGGGGCAACCATAGTCTTCCTCGGTTCCCATCATCCCTTCATATTCCGGCCTTTCCTGTGGCCTTTGTTTTATGGATTTGCTTCGCCTACGAATACTAGGGGGGCAACACTCTATACATTTATTTCAAGTTATTTCAAGTTCCTTGACAACATGTGTTAAGAATTACATGTAACGGCCTAAGCATGAGGCCTTATTTAACAGTTTACATTTTCTGGATTCTTATATATAATGGCCTATACATGAGGCCTTATTTTATAACAGTTTTTACCAGAATACTCAGAAACTTTCATTCATAAAGTGGCTTTGCATAAAGTGGCTTTGCGGCCAGAAGCATTACAAATCGAGATAATTACATTTGCGGTTTACAAGGCCAAAAGTGGCTTAATAATCATAAGAGTTGCAGGTCTGTTGAAAATTTTTGGATCTTGGATCTTGTGATCTTGTGGTGACAAAGGGGGCGGCTGAGGTATGATCATGAACACTCTCCCTCTCTTCACCCACATGCCTTATCTGGTCTGAGTCGCAGCTGCTCTCATTTGTACCGGAGATAGAGGGAAGGAAATAATCCATCCCAACCCGTCTAGCGGATTATCCTCCGGGATGGAGATGGTCTGCAGGAGAGCGCGATTCACAACCACATCTACCTCCAGGGGAATGACAGAAGTCTGACAGTCTGTTCCCGGAGGTAGGCTGTGAAAGAAGAACAGCCGACCTCGAGTGGCCTTCCTCCCTTCTTCCGCCTGCTCCACGCGAGAAAATCTGGGGAGAGGGATCCCTCAGAATCTGGTTCTGCCGCGTTAGGAGCGCCGCGTGTTCTTCAGCCTAATGGAAACCGGGGAGTGTCCCATCCGGATTTCCAGAGACCAAAGACATGCGGATGGACCTGAGATTAGGCCATAAGACCTACCCAGGCATTGAGATTAAGCCATAAAACCTAAGGATTTGAGGTTGAGGCTGAGATCGTGAGGAGAAGATTTCAGAAACAAAAGGAAGAGAAGTAGGATTTGTGAAACTATTACTGGCGAGGCCATATTTGATCGAGTTTTTCTTCTCGGAGCACAGGTATTTATAGGGCCAGTCTCAGTGGTCTTAACTGCACGATGGGCAGTTGGAATATGTTCAACGCCATCAATAAGAGTATCGTTGGAATTGAATGCAAAGATCTCGGAAATGAAGATAATTGAAAGCGCGTGGGAAGCGGGACAGTTTCCAAGGAGGTAACCGCTTTGTTTCGAGATTATCTTTTCAAAACAGTTTCAAAAGCAATAAAAGCAAGTTAAATGCTAAATTGTTTGAGAAGTAAATTGAGCATATATTTGGGCCAAGCAATGTGGGCTAAATATTTAGATTATTAATAATTTATATTGTTCGTACAAATACGGGCCTGATATTAAAATATCAGAGGCCCAAAAGTCTTCGGCCTGCATGGGTCAAGCGAAGAAAGAGCTCGTCCAGGCGAAAACTAGCATCCGCGGCGGCTTGTGCGGCTTGTTGGGCAGCTACTCGAGCTTGAGTCAGTTCTTGAGACAGCACCTCGAAGGCAGCAAGGGGTTGCTCTAATTGGGGCTCTGCATGGGCGAGCCTAACAGTGACATCAGTCAACCGGGCCTGGAGGGCCTGAATTTGGGACCTTAAATGGTTCCTCTTGATCGTCAGATCCCTGATGAGGTCAGCTTGGTCACCCAAGAAATCGCGCGCATTGTCTGTTTGATGGGTAAGGGTTTGGTAGTGTGCTTCGGTCTGCCTGGCTTGAGCGCTCGCGACCGCCCTCTCATTGAGCCCTTGCGGGAGTTGCTGCAACAGCTGGTCAACCTCGCGAAATTGATCTTCAGAGACAGCGCCCTCGCGGAGAAGCGCTCTCAGATATTCCAAAACTTTAGCGGGCGCGCCAGGGACTAAAATATCAGGGCCCAAAAGGCGACGAAGACCTTCTCTGGCGTCGTCTACGACCTCATGTGGGGTCACTTCAAGCACGCGAGCTAACCGTTCTAAAGTACACGGAGTAGGTTGCTCAGCGACAGGGGCTTCAAGGGGCTCCGCAACAGGTACTGCTTCCGGCGCTGGCTCAGGCAGTACTCCTATCTCCTCGACTTCAATAACTTGAGGGGCATGAGGAGCAGGTTCTTCACCAACCACATTGGGAGCAGGTTCAGGAGGAGCCTCATCCGCTATTTCTCTGACTACCGCTTCTGCATTTGGACTCTGGAAAGAAACGTCTTCAGAATAACCAAGTCAAAGGTAAAGATAAAGTTTCTGGTTAAAAAGAAGTACCTCTTCAGCCGGTAGCTCGCGGGAATCTGCTGTTGGTATTGGGGCAATCTCACCGGAAGTTGGACCCGAGGCAGGTACTCCTGATTCTAGAAGGAGAATTGGTTGCTCGCGGGGAATGCGGAGAAGCAGCAACCTTTCCTCAAGCTCAGGCGAGCTGTCATCTATGACTTGCGCCGGAACTACCACCAACTACATGTTGCTTGCAGCATTGATTGCAGAGGGAGAGTCACCATTGTTTTCTTGGGCTGGCATGCCAGATTCATCCTCACCGGCAGCAGAGGAGCCTCCCCCAACTTGCCTCGAAAACCTACGATGAACCTGATGCAGAGAAATGTTATCATACAGGGCAAAACAAGTTGGCAATGATCACTTTAAACAGGAATATTACCAGTCGATCGGCGATTGGTTCATCTGTTGCCCAAGGATCGGTCCGGAATTTAGCGCAACTACGTTTGCGTGCTAAAGCAGCGGCAATCTATCAAACAAAGTCAAATTAGAATTCGAGAGGGCTACCAAATGATACGTGCTAAGAAAAGAATCCTTACAGTTTGGGGATCATCATCATCAGAGGAAGAGTCCTCTATCTCAGGCTTGTTCAGCTTTGCTTTCTGTTTAGCGGCTGGGCCAGTGACCGAAGGAACACCTGCGGCGCGATTGCTGGAAGGCGGTGCCCGCCCCTGCTATGAACTTTGAGTTAAGAGTTTGAAGGTGAAAATGATCAAGGAAACAACGAATATGCTAAAAATTTACCTCTAGAGGATGCTCGCGAATTACAATTCTAGCCTGAACCAAGCGTGGGGCTCGCGCGGGTCGCAGAGCCGATTCAGGCGATGGAGGTCTTTCCTCATTTTCATGGAAGCGAGCAAGTTCTTCAGTATCAGCATCGTAAGGATATCTCAGTTCTTCGAAGATGGCCGCAAAGAGTTCGTCATCTCTTTGCCTCCAGCAGTTAACAGAGACTTCCTTCCACCATTGATCATAATCTTCAGCGGTCCCATCTATGGGGACGATATTAGCCGCCCAGTCAGGGAGATCGACTAGTGCAAGCATGCTTTGTTCGGGCGGAGGTCCAGTTATGGGGCCAATACGGCGCCAAGAAGTGTTGTAGTTCCAGGCATCATAGAGGGGAAATGGCACCAATTGGACGAGACCAAACTGGCGAGCAAAGTGATTGGGAGCATAAAGCTCATAGGTGAGTTCGTCAACAGCGAGCCTGATATCTGAATAAGAGATCACGCGGCGAAAAGCCAAGCGCGCGCGATCGCTATAACCAGGTGCCCCAGGAAGGAACCCATTTTCAAGAGGAGCGGGGAATCTCCTATTAAGTATTAAATCGCAGTAGGGCATTTCATGCATGAGGTACAAGTATGAGAAGCACTCAGAATATGGTGGAGATATGTACCTCGCCTCGCGACAAAACCATTGACCAAGAAGGGCATTAGTTGGTGGTAGCAGAGGAATGTCGTCGCGGCGGAAGAATGGGAAGTAGGTTTGAATCCAGAAGTCAAGAATCCAAAAGGGGCCAGAAATGCTAGTCTCAAAAGGATGCATTGTGGCTTGGTATAGAGTGCGGTAGAGGGCACCCAGCACTGGTTGTCCTAACCCCACGCGGCGGCCGTTGTAGAGGGCCGTTGCTAGAAGAGTCCAAGCGCCAGTGGGCTTACAAGCAGAAGTACAGAAAATGAACTTGCAGAGCCAGTACTCCAGGAAATCAATACCACCAGTCGCATTGCGCTCTTTGCGATAGTGGTCACCCACCGCGGATAGGAGCCGCTATGAGCGCTCCGGCCAGTTTGGGCCATGGTTGATGCAAAGGTATCAGAATCGAATTGGCCATGCAGGTAGGGCTCGCCATCGATGGGCAATCCAGTAATGGTGAGGATATCCAACAATGTTATACTCATTTGGCCAAATTGAAAATCAAAGGTGTTGGTGGCAGTATGCCAAAAGCAAAGAAAGGCAGCGAGTGGTGAGCGATTTCCACCGCGAGGAAGGCGAAAGCATAAATCGATGGTGTGGGTAATACCTGCCCTGTCCCAGCGAGCCAAATCTCGTGCTCTTACTTCACAATACCAGGAGAGCTCCTCTGGGCTGATTTTGGATGACCAATGCCCTATTTTTGCTCGATGATTATGCGCACCCCAACTGCTGAAATCTGCAGTGGTCCTCCGGAGGACTTGAGTGGGTCGACGAATGGGCAGGCTGTAGAGGACGATGGCATCGTCGGGAATGGAGTCTCGCGGTGTCGGACCCAGTCCGGCGTGATGGTTTGAAAGCCTGAGAAGCAAAGGTCTCTGGACGAAAGTATGAGCGCGACAGCGGGCACCAATTTTGACTCCCCAGGTGCGAGCAATGCCATCAGTGAGTTCTTCTTCCTGATCGATGATTACTTTCTTTGGCGGAGCCATTTCTGGGTTTCTGCAAAGTGGGTATGGAGCGAGAGTTTTTCTGGGTTTAAGAGACTGGAAGGGTTTCTGATGTGACAGGCCTAGAGTGGCTGCGGTATTTAAATAAAAGATTTTGTGAGGGAAACGATGCGACGAAAAGATGTTTTGCCAAGCGAATAGACGCAACCTTCATTAATTGCATCGTTTCGATCATCAGACGTGTCGTTTTAGTCCCCTTCAATCAATTACACATATAGGCCTGATATCGGGGCCTGGGGGGCAATGTTTGAGCCCAAAAGTAATTTTGGCAAGATCCTTTAGTGGATTTAGCATAGCGGGCCGATACCTGCGGCCCAAAAAATAAGCCTACTCGGGTTTGGGTTACAGCTTCACCCATTCCGTGATCCATGAGGAAAACGAAACCTTATTGGAGTCGGGTAGCGAGGACTGAATAGGAAACTTTAATCAATATCCCTTCTATAACAAGGAACAGTCGAAACCCTAGGTATATATACCAGGTTTCAAGGACAAAGAAGGACCTCTCTCATATCAATCAATCCTAGCGATTACAAAGCCTCCCCGGAGCAAACCTTCAACCTCGTTGAAACCCGGTGACCGTGTGCCAGTCCTAGTCTCTCCGAGAGCCGACTGTCAGCATCACCAGACCAACCCGGCGACCGTACTTCCAGTCCCAGTCTCCCCAGGAGCCGACTGCGAGCGCAACCGCCACCGTTACTACCAGCGAAGCAAGGGTAACGCCCTCGCAATCCAGCGAAACTAAAGTCACGCTTTAGCGCAACCCGTGCTTTCTCCAAACTTCCCAGTGATTGCTCTGCTTAGTCTGCAATACTAAGTATCGATTCGGTGACGCAAAGAGATCACACCCAAAGTCCTTATCCGTAAGGCAGAAAGTCCTTATCCGTAAGGCTAGAGAAGAATCTTGTGGCGAGGTTGGTGCTCTCCTCGTCCACAAACGCTTGAAGAAGAAGTCAGGTCAAGGGACTACCCCAACGACTGCACCCCGTGGTGCTGGCACGCCTGCGCACACGCTCAAAAGAGACAGTTTGCAAGCCAACTGGTTTTTGCGCCAAACAGGTCTATTCAATCTATTGCTTGTAAATCTGTTATCAAATAATCAAATATAAGAAATATGGAGACGATCGAATGAAGTCAGGTGTTCCTCATGAAGGAGAGGAGAGAGAAGATGATTAAAGAGGTGTAAAAGTCTTATTTTGTTTTTGTTTCTTTGTTTGTCAGAAGGGTAAAATAGGGTTTTAAAATATTCAAAAATGGACCCAGATGCTAATATAAGAGGTATGAATAGAAGCACTCTGGTCATAAAATCAGGGTTAGACAAGAGAATATATATATATATATATATATATATATATATAGGATTTTTCTCAGGTAAGGATGTCCTTAGTTTTTCTTATGGAACGGATTTACTGTTTTCACCCACTTTCCGATCACATTTTCACATCTTAACCGTTCAGTTTTTAGATCCTAATGTATGGATCACCTCTGCAAAATTTCAGCCAATTTGGTGATCGTTAAGGCGTCCAAAACTGCAATTTACACGAACGAACCGAATCTGTCGAACCAGAACCGTTCGTTTACATTGTTGTAATTTGCAGTTTTGGATGCCTTAATGATCACCAATTTGGCTGAAATTTTGCAGAGGTGATCTATACATTAGGACCTAAAAACTGAACGGTTAAGATGTGAAAATTTGATCGGAAAGTGGGTGAAAACCGGAAATCCGTACCTAAGAAAAACTAAGGACGTCCTTAGTGTAGCCGGACTGTATATATATATATATATATATATATATATATATATATATATATATATATATATATATATATATATATATATATATACAAAAGGATAGGTTTGTGGCTTTTAATTTTTGTTCAAGCTTTGAAGTTGATCTGGATTTGCAAACCAAAATATTGTTATAAATATAAATAAACCTCATGTTATCCATAGTTTTAGTTTCATTATAAGCTCTTACAAGTAAAAGAAGCGACTCATATATATATAAACACCATGTGATAAGAAAGTCACTTCATTTATGGGATTCTATCCAAACAAATACATAATTATGACATCGGGTTTGTTTCTTTTGAAAGGCTGAAATCACCTTTTGTGAGCTCCGGAGATTTATTTATCAAGTTTAATTGAGATAGTTCAATACACCGTTCAAGTTTAGTAAAAGTGTTTTTGACTTTTTGTACAAGAATAAATTAAATCACAAGGGTAAATATGACAATTACAAAATAGAATTTCATTACAAAAATTAAAAATGAAATTATCCTACAACCCCTACTTTTCTCTCTCACTATTTTCTCTATGCAATAACTGTTTTATTTCTTCTTCTTTTTTTAATTTTCTTAAAAAAACAAAAAGAAGTATCATACATGCAGGAGCATGTGTGAAGAATGCTAGTATAATAGAAAAACAAGCACATCACTTGTCATCCACGATGCATCCTAATATCCTATAGTCCTATTGGGCTTGATTTCCTGGGCATGGTAGTGGGTGTCACATACTCTGAGAATGACAACTTTTTTTTTTTTGTCCAAAACAGATTCACTGTAGATCCAGAGAAACAAATTGCAGGCTTTGCCGGTCTGCCGCCGGGAACACCAAACCCAGATTTTGGATTTCTACAGATGACAACAAGTGGATCCCAAATTTCCCATCTTGGGCCTAACATAAAGCACTCCCCAATTCCCAACTTGTGTCAAAGACAGAGGGCTTCTTCCTTGAAGAAAATTGCGAATTAGGAAGCAGCCAGCAACAACAGTCCCAGGTCACGTGCGTCCACTCACTAACCCAGATTTTTTTTTTTTTAGTATCTCTTTTGAGTATAATAACTATTAAGCATGCAGGAATCCAAAACTTACATTAAGGAAAAAGAAATATCAATTTGAGATTTTATTAGGGAAATGTTATTATTAATGCTTGTTTGCCCTTTGCACCATTTTTATGTGTGGGTACATCTCTTATATAGTTGTGAAAGAAACCATCAATTTTGAGAGTTTGTCGGGGAATTCTTTTAACTACTGTCCTTTACCATTATGGAAAGAACACGAAGCTCATTGTACTAACTACTCCAGAGTCTAGATGAAAGGCATTATTCATGACCCAACAATATTATGTCCGAGATATCATTGGGACATATAGCAATGAAAGTTTCTGCAGGTTTCATTGATAGTTGACCGATGCTGCAGAACCACCAAATTTCATGACCCAGAAAATTTAAGCTTGAAAATACAACTTTATTGAGACTACCAAACATTCATCTTACAAGCCAATTAACAGCAAATCGATTAGAGGACACTATTCTCATGCCAGATTACATCTAGCTTTTCCTTAGTAGCACCTGATTCACTAAATTGTCCAAGTTTTTGGATGATGAACCATGTGGAGCAGTAGCTTGTTCTGCAAGTTTCTTCCATTCCAAGACCTTTTTTTTCATTTTCTCACCCTTCTCTCCCCCCATTAACTCTCTAACAAGCTTCTCAACTTCGCCTCTCTTTACATCATTACTAATCTCCATGCCAATGCCCCATTCATTACAAGCATACCAACAATTTGTTAGCTGGTCAGCAAAGAATGGCCAACATATATAGCATAGGCACACCTGCACACAAACTCTCAACAGTCGAATTCCAACCGCTGTGTGTCAAAAACCCTCCAACTGATGGGTGGTTAAGTACTTGCTCTTGCGGACACCAACTTGCGATTAGACCTCTTTCCTTGGTTTCAGCTACAAACTCCGGTGGCAAAATCGCGGACTCACCAACAACCAAATCGGGCCTAATGACCCAGAAGAAGGGAACTTTACTATTTGCAAGTCCCCAACCAAACTCTACAAGATGTTGTGGAGACATTACCGCTATACTGCCAAAACTGACATAAACAACTGAGTTATGCTCCTTAGAATCGAGCCATTCGAGACACCCAGTTTCTTCTTTCCATAGACTGTATCCCACATCCTTTAAAGGGTATTCTGGTAATTGATTGAGGTGTAATTGTTGAGGCCCAATTGCATAAATAGGTGGGAGCTTAAGCATAGATGAGAGAGCCTCCAGAACATGAGGCTCCAAAGCATCAAAAGTATGAAGAATTATTGCCGAAGCCTTATCAGCTCTATGCATTGATTCCATGGTGAAATTAAACAGGATGTCGTCTGGGTCCGTAGTTCGAAAGTTGGCTGGTAAATCTCGTAAACGGATGTCTTTGATTCCTGGAATCCAATCTAAAACCTCGTCCAAAAACCCATTTGTGAAACAGCTCTCATCTACAACACCCAATAGCCATGTAATTAGTAAAAGGAAAAAAGCATGGAATTAATTGAACATAAAGTAATCGAGTTGTGCTAATTACTTTAGTATACTGTCGATTTAATATTATTTCTTATCATGATAATCCACTGTAGATAATATTATTTCTTATCTAATTGACTAAAGAGATTTTAACATTGCTAAAATCTCTTTAGTCAATTTCATGCGCACAACTACCGTATTTAGTCTAGTGCTATAAGTTATTCTTGACAGGTTCTCTATTCAGCTCTTATGAAGGTTAAACAAAAAAAGAACTAATTTGACGGCAGTTCCTGAAGTAAAATGAATGAGACAATTAAATCAAAAGACAAAATTATTATTTGGTACATACACATAATATACAAGAACTTCTAGAAGTACGTCCAAAATTTGATAAGGTGATATAGAGTAATTTTTGTTTTGGTACAAAGGTGACAGAGTAATTAAACAAACATATATTTGAATATGTCAATACAAACTGGTGTTTCATATTCAAGAATGATTTTGCATAAGATATGTCATGTCAATAGTGATGGTTACCCATGATCAAAATAACAAAGGTAGGAATGCTTATGATTTTGAAACAATTGGTTGCAATGCGTTGCAATTTAAAAGTTATAGCATAAAATTACATTTTTATCATCCCAATGATTAAAATAAAAGGTCCGTAGTAAAATCTAAAACGTAATTAGCCCATTAATATAATCATTTTTAGTACCTTTGAGTGGTGCAAGTCCTTTTTCCACCAAAGTGGGATACTGTTTACATGCCATAAAGCTGCAAGCAGCAATAGTGAAGAAGGCTACTCTAGGCACTCCAAGTTCTTCAGCAGCTGTGATGGCGAACGGCATGAAACCATCTGAAACGACGCAAGTCAACGGAGTACTACCGTCTTCGTCGTTGAGCTTCAAGAGGAGGTCTCGAAAAGGAGCCAGTAATAGATCTTTCATTATGGCATCAGCAACCAAAGTGACGTCTTGGGTGGCATCTTCATCCGAACCTGCAGGAATGCCATCGGGGATGGTCTCAAAGCGAAAATCGGGCAAGCCGTCGAGGGAGTTGGGTCCTAGAGATTTAAGAAACCGTTTGTGGTTGAACTCTGTGTTGAGAAGTTATGTGGAAACCCCTATAGTGGAGGAGCTTGGCTAGTTTGAGCATTGCCTTTATGTGGCTTTGTGCTGGAGCTGGAATACAAACCGCATGAGGCTTATCAGCTACAAATTCCTTGGAATCCATCGATCTTAGCTATAGATTGTGTGTGTCTGATAGCAAGTCTAGCTAATTAACATGTATGTCCGCATGTATGTGTGTGTGTATATAATATTTCTTTGGCAGTGGCAGAGATCAAGTCACCAAACTGGATACGTCTTCCTTATTTTTATTTATCCCTTGGACTTCTGTAATACGATATGACCAAAAGGTCACAAGATAAGATATGACAGGCTAGGTACGTAGATTGTCATAAAGCGCAGTCAAAATATGAATAAGATACGAAACCAGGGAGAAAGGAAAGGAAAGGAAAGCGTAGCTTGCCCTCCAAGTTAATTGGGAAAGAAAAGCTTAGCTTGCACCCAAGTTAATTAGGAAATGCGAAACTTTGATGCTACGGAAATAATTTGGTCTTGCTATTTCTTGTTACAGAGTTGAGATGATCGAAATTCAAGTTTGACCAATATTGGGATCGACCTCCAGTTTAGCTATTAAATTCAATGCCCTTCAACCTAATTAATCAGTCTCAACTCCCAACCCAACATTATGGGCTTTTGTCATAAAATCAGGTTGAGGCGACAGAAAGAAAAAAAGAAAATATAACAAAAGGATAGGGTTTGTGGCTTTTAATTTTTGTTCAAGCTTTGAAATTGATCCAGATTGCAAACCAAACTGTTGTTAGAAATATAAATAAACCTTATGTTTTCCATAATATTAGTTTCATTATATACGCTTGTAAGAATAAAAGAATCGACTCATACTTATTCAAAAAAAAAAAAAAAAAAAGACCAACATACAAACGTCAATTAGTATGAAGATCACTTTATTTATTCCCTAATTCTATCCAAACAAGTACACATAATATCGGGTTTGTTTCTTTTGAAAGGCCTAAAATCACTTTTCATGTTTAATAGAAGTGTTTTTGTACAAGAAAGCATTAGATAAGTGTTTCTCAAAACCACTTGCTACTGCTTCTCAAAACCACACTCAAGTATTTCTAAAACTCACCAAAGACACATCTCATTTTTCAAATGATAAATGTTATTTTTATTTCAAAAAAGAAGAAGCTATACTTCAATTAAAAATATATTAAACATTTTATCAACAAAAAAAGAAACAAAAACAATCTCAAGCATGCACATCACTTGTCGTCCACGATGCATCCTAATATCCTATAGTCCTATTGGGCTTGATTTACTGGGCCACATACTTAGTATAGTAGTGGGTCTGGTCCGTCTGAGAATGACAACTTTGGAGCCAGAGCAACAAAACAGCAGGCTTTGCCTGCCGGCCTCGGGGAACACTAAACCCAGATTTTGAATTTCCGGAACGACAACAAGTGGATCCCAAATTTCTTATCTTGGGCCCAATATAAATCACTCCCTAATTCCCATCCGTGTATCTAAGACAGAGGGCTTCTCCCTTGAAGAAAATTGTGAAGAAAAGAAAGCAGCTAGCAACAATAGTCCCAGGTCAGGTGAGTCCACTTACTAACCCAGATTTTTTTTAGTAGCCTTTGAGTATAATAACTATTTAAGCATGCAGGAATCCAAAACGTACATTAAGGAAAAAGAAATATCAAATTTGAGATTTTATTAGGGAAATGTTATTGTTGATTTTTGTTTGCCCTTTGCACTATTTTTATGTGTGGGTACATCTCTTATCTAGTTGTGAAAGAAACCATCAAATTTGAGAGTTTTGTTGTGAAAGAATAACTAATGTTCTTTACCATTTTGGAAAGAAGACAAGAAGCTCGTTGTACAAACTACTCCAGAGTCTAGATGAAAGGCAATATTCATGACCCAACAATATTATGTCCGAGATATCATTATATTGGGACCTATAGCAATGAAAGTTTCTGCAGGTATCATTGATTAGTCTCATTGATAGTTGACTCATGCTGCAGAACCACCAAATTTCATGACCCAGAAAATTAAAGCTTGAAAAATACAACTTTATTGAGACTACCAAACATTCATCTTACAAGCCAATTAACAGCAAATTGATTAGAGGACATTATTCTCACGCCAGATTACATCTAGCTTTTCCTTAGTAGCACTTGATTCACTAAATTGTCCAAGTTTATCGCTGAACAACCATGTGGAGCAGTGGCTTCTTGCGCAAGTTTCTTCCAATTCAAGGCCTTGTTTCTCATTTTCTTGCCCTTCTTTCCCTCCATTAACTCTTTAACAAGCTTCTCTACTTCGTCTCTCTTGACATCGTTACTGATTTCCATGCCAACACCCCATTCCTTGCAACTAAAGTAACAGTCTGTCTGCTGGTCACCAAAGAATGGCCAACACAACATAGGCACTCCGGCCGTCAAACTCTCAATAGTTGAATTCCAGCCACTGTGTGTTAGAAACCCTCCAACGGATGGATGGTTGAGTACTTGCTCTTGCGGGCACCAACTTGCTAGCAGACCTCTATCTTTGATCTCAGCTACAAATTCAGGTGGCAAAATTGCTGACTCGCCAATAACCAGATCAGGCCTAATTACCCAGAAGAAAGGATACTTGCTGTTTGCAAGTCCCCAACCAAACTCTACGAGCTGTTTTGGTGTCAAGACTGCTACGCTACCAAAATTCACATAAACAACTGAATTTGGTGCCCTGTTCTCCAGCCACTCAAGGCACTCTGGTTCTTCTTTCCATAGACTGTAACCCATAGGATTCAGAGGGTGTTCCGGTATCTGATTGAGAAGTAATTGGATAGGTCCAATGGCATAAACATGTGGAAGCATAGATGAGAGAGCATCCAAAACATCTTGTTCCAATGCATCAAATGTATGGAGAACAACAGCTGAAGCTTTCTGAATTCTTGGGCCTGTTGCTTCTATGAAGTAGTTAAAAATGATGTCATCGGGATTTGTTGTTCGAAAGAATGTTGGGAGATCCCTTAAACGAATTTCTTTCATTCCTGGAATCCAGTCTATTACCTTGTCTAAAAACCCATTGGTGAAGCAGCTCTCATCTACAACACCCAATGTAATGAACTTAAAACAAATCCCCTGTTAAAAATATGAGAGTTTTCAAGAGAAAAGTTAGTTTGGTACCTTTAAGTGGTGCAAGTCCTTTTTCAATCAAACTGGGATATTGTGTAAACCCCATGAAGCTGCAAGCAGCAATGGTGTAGAACAGTGCTACTGGAACTCCAAATTCTTCAGCAGCTGTGATGGTGAATGTCGACATGCAACCATCTGAAACTATACAACTCACTGGAGGATTAGTAATGTTCAGTTTCATGATAAGGGCACAAAAAGGAGCTAAGAAATTTGTTTTGATAGAGTCACAAAGCATAGCAACATCTTGGGTGGCATCTTCATCCGATTCTGGAAGCCCATCTGGAATGGCTTCGAACCGAAAATCAGGGAAGCCATCTAGGGAGTTTGGTCCTTGAGATTTAAGAAATCTCTTGTGATTGAACTCTGTGTTGACAAAGGTGATATGAAAGCCTCTATGATGGAGGATTTTTGCTAGTTTAAGCATTGCCTTTATATGGCTTTGAGCTGGAACTGGAATAAAAACAGCATGAGGCTTAATAGCTTCCATCTTAGTGGATGTGGATGTGGATGTGGATGTGGATGTGGTACTTGGAGCAACGACGCAGACTATATATACACTCTATATGTAACAATGTAGCGATGTGTTTGGAATTTAGCAAGAACAGTTTTGAAAGCTACTTAACTAGTGAGTTTTTCTATCGTAACCCTTTTCTAGTGATTTTGCAAAATCTTTGGTAGGTAGCTACAAGCTAGTATGATTTTTGATTGCTAGATGTAAGTTTTATAACCAGCAGATAATATACTTGTCTGAATAATTGGCAACTGGTAGCTGTCGACAATGATATGATTGACAACTAGTATGATATGATTGGTCGGCATCTTTCATTAATATAGACCCATGCTTCACCAAATATGTATAGTATAGGTATGTATCAATGTATCATTGTATGTCAAACCATCAATTTTCTGTTTTCTTACCTTTCTCTCCTTATAACCCTCAAACGAGCTTCTCAATTTTGTGAGGACAGAGTGCTATTGCATTGAAAAACAAAGCCTAGCACATTGTCAATTAGTTTTTGTGTCGAGTTTTTATAAATTTTGTTTCTCTTATCATCATTATTAATCTTCATTCACTGCCATCTAACAAGGTGGGTCCTAGCTAGAAATCTAACTACAAGCAACGATTTAATTAATATCTCTTATCAAATAAGTAAGAGAAAAAATACGTAAGTAGTGATTTTATTTGAAATTATACTTGATGTTTGTTGTTACAATATAGTATGCCTGCCTCACTATTTTTAACTTTCTTTGCTCAAAAGGGTAGGAATTTCCCTTTATAACTTGTTGGCCTCACTATTACTCTATTAGTAACTTGTCTCGTGTCGCAAGTGATCAAAAGGGAAGAGGTTTCTTTTGCCTATAAAATTAGGAGCTCTCTCCCACTTTACACAGGGTACCATAGCTACTGAGCCGCACTCATTGTCACAAGAGTAACCCTTTGATTATTTGAGAATACTAGACAATCACGTCGACGCAGCCGAATTAAGGGTGAACGACGTGAGTTCTTAATTTAGACATCAGGATTATGTATAAGTGCATAAAGGAGTGGCGTGAGGAGCTTCTTTTGGAGTGTTTATAAATGCTATTTGCACTCTTTTGTGCATGTATCATCAGTACAACTTATTAGTTGGGAACCTACTTCTGGATCATCTTAGACTTCATGTTATGGGTAGCTGTGTACAACTGTACATGTTCAAAAATGCAGATTATTTATAGTGCAGCCAGAGATATGGATCATGAAGAACGGTGATACGCATCCATCGATGCATAGAGCACAGCAGAACACAATAACGAGGAGATATGGTCAAGAAAAGAAGCTTGGCAGTACTTGAACAAATGAAGTAGAGAAGGTCTTAGGTGGGGCAGTGCGGTCCTCCAATCACTGTCTAGCAGGGGGTATTTTGGGTATTTTACTTTGAAAAGTAAGGACAGTTTCAGAAAAAGAAGAAAAATTTTGGGGTTTTGATTGGAGGGCTGCACTGCCCTACCACGTGGCAGCCCCTACCCAAGAATTTCTAAATGAAGTAAGCAAACCCGGACATAACTTTTGCAATGTTACCAAAAACAGAGAAATGGATTTTTCTTTGACTATATATATATATATATACATATATATATATATATATACAAAACCGTTCGAGAGCGGACGTCCGCAGCCCAGAAAAAGTGCGGACGTCGCTCCTCCGGCCTCGATCGAGCAGCGACGGCGGCGTTTCTGCTGCCGGACTGAACCAGGCCAGGACATGGAGCAGTTCAGAAGCAGCTGGAGTCGTCGACGAAGGGATCGACGTCGAGCTCGATGGGCTTCCATAGTTTCCGGCGAGCTCGCATTACACCGCTGAGTTTCCGATCACTTTCGCCTTCGCCGCTTGCTCGAGGTCGTCCGTGATGTCTAGAGGGTGCGTCCGGCACCTGCAGCGCAGCGATCGCCGCCTTCCCGACGCTGGAGGAGCGACGTCCACACTTTTTCTGGGTTGCGGACGTCCGCTCTCGATCCGGCCTCGTATTTTATATATATATATATATATATATATATATATATATATATATATATATATATATATATGTCCTTAGTTTCTCAGGTAAGGATGTCCTTAGTTTTTCTTATGGAACGGATTTACTGTTTTCACCCACTTTCCGATCACATTTTCACATCTTAACCGTTCAGTTTTTAGGTCCTAATGTATAGATCACCTCTGCAAAATTTCAGCCAATTTGGTGATCGTTAAGGCGTCCAAAACTGCAATTTACACGAACGAACCGAATCTGTGGAACCGGAACCGTTCGTTTACATTGTTGTAATTTGCAGTTTTGGATGCCTTAATGATCACCAATTTGGCTGAAATTTTGCAGAGGTGATCTATACATTAGGACCTAAAAACTGAACGGTTAAGATGTGAAAATTTGATCGGAAAGTGGGTGAAAACCAGAAATTCGTACCTAAGAAAATCTAAGGACATCCTTAGTGTAGCCGGACTGTATATATATATTTTTTATTTATTAAGTTTTCCTTAACATATATGACTAGGCATATGGGGTTCAATACAATACAAAACACCCACGTTAATTGCTGGAGGACTCGCCGGAATAGTTCATTCTACGCTTAGACACTGCTCTTCATGATACTTATTACGTGATTGCACATTTCCATTATGTGCTTCCGGCCATGAGAGTCGTATTGCTTTATTTACAGGATGTCACTAGTGGGTAGAGCTCGTTGATAAAGAAGTTTGTATTAAACGAAATTAAAATTACAGTAATATATAACTCTTGTTTTGTACGTCTAATTCAATTATCCATTCTCTCATGTTAATAAGCAAATAATGCTGTTCACTAGATTTTTTGTGAATACATACAATTAAGAATTTGGAAAATAACTTTCTTGGTGCATCTATCATGTCATCTATAGAAGAATTGAGGTTGAGAGTGACTCCAAATTGGTCGTTAACGCCATTAAAAAAGTCAGCAAACCTCCTGGGAGATTGATCAAGATTTTTCAAGACATCCAGACCATTGCCACTTCTTTGGCTTCCATTACTTTTAAACACATCTTTAGAGAATCAAATTTTGTAGCGGATGTTATTGCTAACTTAGGACATAGTCGTGTAAACGGTTCTCTAGTGAGGCCTCAAGAGCTTTACTCTTTGATGTTGTAAATTGTGGATGCCCAAGAGGCTTCCAAATTCCGCCAAAAAAAAAAAAAAGAGGCTTCCAAATCTAAATTATAGTCTTTTCGTAATTAAAAAAAAAATTCATCATGTCAATTTTCTAGCCAGTGATATGAATACAATAAATTTAATAGTTATTACATATTTACGAGTTGTTACATCTGATTTGATAGAGCATTAAATTCATTCAAGATTATATCATCGGGACCTAGTGTTTGGACCCAAAATGAGCATTTTGGCCTGACAAGGCACGTCTTGGAGAAATTGAGCCAATGTCAGTGGCTCAAGCTATATATTGTCGACAAGTTCGAAATATATATTTAGAGGCTAAATAAAGCCTACTATGGAAGCATGAAAAGTCAACTTTAGCACATTTTCCTACTTCGGCTAGGAGAAACCGAGCTAAACAAGGAAGAAGGGGCGGCAGACTAACCAAACGAAATTCAAATGAGCTGAAACTTTCCAGATTAAATCTAGAAATCTCAAGGATCATTTCTTATGAAGAGTGCCAGAGCTAGTTTTGAGTGGAAGGCCTTCAAACAATCAGTCCAATTTCCTTGTCTAGAGAGGCTTGGAAAACTGGACCTGTAAGAGGTCCAGCAGCGTTTTCGGCCCAACCACTATATCAAAAGCTCTGAAATTTTACCAGGGTGATCTAAACTCATAGTGGAACATTTCTTATGAAGAAGTCATGGTCAAAATCTGAGTGCTTGATGGAGATAAAATTGAAGGAATAAAGGAGCAGAAAGTGCTTCCTTATCTCCAAAATTCATCATTCCTTATCTCCAATTATGCCTCCTTATCTCCTTATCTCCGAAATTCATCATGCTTTACCTCCAATTATGCTTCCTTATCTCCAAAATTCATCATTTCTTATCTCTAATTAATGCTCCACTATCATTTGTTTAATGCTAAACACCTTGGCATGGTAGCCTATAAATAGAGGTTACAATGAAACACTTAGAAACACAATTCACTCATCAATACATCTCTAAGATGATCTAAGTCTCTCTAGAGCAAACCTCTCTAAGAGCAACTCCTCTCCTTCTCTTTCTCTTACCGATGATCACACTCCTAGTCCTAGTCTTCTCAAAAGCCGACTTTCAGTGCCACCAAACCCTCTGTCAACGTACTTCGGTCCTAGTCTCCTCGGGAGCTAATTGTAGTACCACGACCACAACGGTTATGGAACCAGCAAAGAAAGGGTAACGCCCTTGCAAACCAGCCAAGCTTAAGTCACGCTTTAGCAAGTTCTCTCTACTTCCCAGTGGTTCTCGCTCTGCTCGATCTACAACATCGAGTATCGATTGTGATTTTCAAGAAGATTAGCAAAAGTCCTCACCACGAGGCATAAAGAATCCCACGACGAGGTTGGTGCTCTCCTCGTCTACAATTGCTTGAAAGAAGTCAGGTCAAGGGACACCCCCGACGACCGCACCCGAATGGTGCTGGCACGCCCGCGCAGAAAAGAGACTGTTGACCAGCTGCAACAAAATTGGAGCCAAACACCTAGTGCTTGACCATTCATTAATATCATTAAGGTTGGACCCTTGGATCACAACTGCACAACCACACTATTACATTACCATAAATTAATATTCACACAAAACTTTAAAGCTTGATATAGAAACATCCATCTTAGGAAAAAAAAAAAAAAAAACAAATGATCATAGATAACAATATACTCATCCCAGTTTGATCACATCTAACATTTCACTAACAGCACTAGATTCACTAAATTACTTTAAGTCTGTGAATGAAGAACCCTGTGGCGTAATTGCTTCTTCTGCTAGTTTCTTCCAATGCACGGCCTTATTTCTCATTTTCTTAACCTTCTCTCCCAACAGTAACTCCTTCACAAGGTTCTCTACTTCGTCTCTCTTAACATCACTACTAACAGTGGCTGGAATTGGCAAGCTTTTCTTGCAAAAAAAGTAAGACTCTATAGGCTGGTAACCAAAGAATGGCCAACACAAGATTGGCACTCAGGCTGTCTTTGAAACTCTCCCCCCCCCCCCCCCCCCCCAAAAAAAAACTTTAAATCCGACGCCCATGTTCGTCTTGGGCTTAAGCAGATTAGGTCTTAAACTCAGCAGACTAGGTTTGAGCCCGCAACAAGTGAGTTTCATGTGCAATTGGAAAAAAAAAAAAAAACAAAAAAACAAAAAGAAGAAGCAGACAGAGTAATCCCATCCCTTTCTATCTTTAATTTCGTGTTCAGCTTGGGTTTGGTCTTAGGGGTTACACGGTTCGACGAAGCAAACTACTCAGAATCCCATCACCGAATTAATTCCAGCCTTCCAGGTATCCAACCTGAAAAATATACTTATGAGAGCTTATTGTCACCCTTGGCTATTGAGCATGCATGAATCCAAAGAATTCTGAACTAGAGAATTCTCCTATGAATTTCAAAACCAGACATTGATGTCATTTCTGTTATGGTATGATGACCTTTTCTATCTTTCACTTTCTCATTTGGTTATTGGTATAAAGTTCTTATCTATAGCTGAAATATTTTGTCACCATCGTAAAATCTACCTTTGATGCCAAATACAAGATAAATATTCTCCATCACTTAAACCAAAGAGTCACACATATACTTTTATTTCATTACAGAGAAATGTTTCTATTCCTATCCCAAATTAGTCATAATTAATAGAAATTTTAGAACAATTGTTGACTAAATTTTTCTCCCATTAAAAAACAGAAAGAAGAGAAAAAAATTCTCCCAACAGAACCACCCATAGGCTAATAACTTATACTCGAATTAATCCATGTCGCCCATTAATCCAGCAAGAGTAGGGGTCGTCAACGGGCCGGGCCGGGCCGGGCCTTGTTATATTTTTAAATAATAGCGGGCCGGGCCGGGCCGGGCTTTATTAAAAATAGACGGATCCAAGCCCGTCCATATAAAGCGGGCTTTTTCGGGCCGGGCCGGGCTGGGCCTTGCGGGCTTTTTTGGGCCGGGCCTTGCGGGCTTTATGTATAAATAAATATTTAAAGACACAAATATTTTTTTTTTTAATCAAGCTTTGGAAATTCATTGGATAATGATCAAATACAATCAAAGATAACATATCTATAATTCTATATTGTACCAAAAAAAAATCTTTATTTATATATAGATACTAATTTATTGATAAATAAATTTTTAAAGGCACTAATTTTTTATAAATCTATATTTATACGTCATACACTCCAAAGAGCAACATATAGCAATTCAAAGAAAATGAGAAAACTGACCGTTGGATGTGATTATTACAATAAAATAAGAGTGTGGTTAAAAATTTAGTCAATTTCACCATAGTTTCAAACCCGATCGGATTGGTCAATTGTAGTCACTTGCATGTTTTCTTGGTTGACCGATGGCGTGATGAACGCAAAACTTGCTTATTTTTTTACATCACGTTTGTAAATATTTCATCGATGGATGTGTGTGGACATAAGATAAAAATTTCAATTTTTAATTACAAATACGTTGGCCTATACTAATTTGTCTCCTAAAGTTGTATGACTTATACATTACATTTAAATTGTTGAGGTCCATTCTAAAACAACCGTGAAGTGGAAGATGAATTTGGAGAAACCAACCGCTCGATTGAGAGATTGTAATATTTTATGGTGGTTGTAAAAAATCTAGCCAATTTGGTTATCGTTTCGAATTCGATCAACTAGGTCAAACGTAGTTACTCTTATAAACCTATATTTATATATCATACACTCCAAAGAGCAACCCCTATCAATTCAAAGAAAATGAAAAAACCGACCGTTTGATGAGTTTATTACAATAAATTATGAGTGTGATAAAAAATTTAGCCAATTTCACCATATTTTCAAATTCGATCGGATTGGTCAACCGTAGTCACTTATATGTTTTCTTGGTTGACCGATGGCGTGACAACCGCGAAACGTGCTTATAACGTCCCGAACTTGAAATTACTGTTTTACTAGTCATTTGGATTGTAAACGACTTTTACTCTTACTTTTATTGTCGTTTTGGTACTTTTAGTGGCCCTAAAGTTGACTTTTTGTTCGGGCCAAAATTTGAGGAAATGTTCTTCATGAAAGTTGTAGGGGACGTTAAACCGAGTCCGTGGACATGTGGTACACTTAAATCGGAGTTCATTTGTGAAAATTATAGCTTAAAATGTGAAATTTACTGTTCATGGTAATAAATATATATATATGGAAAGTTACCACTGTAGGTTTCCATTTTCGGAAACCCACGGTAACTCTCTCTTTCCTCTTTCCCCGACCTCTCTCCCTCTTCTTTCGGTCTCCCTCTGTCTCCGTCGAGATCGGCGCCGTCCGGCCACCAGAAGGCGA
This sequence comes from Rosa rugosa, assembly GCF_958449725.1. NCBI lineage: Eukaryota > Viridiplantae > Streptophyta > Magnoliopsida > Rosales > Rosaceae > Rosa > Rosa rugosa. The sequence continues at coordinate 59,874,231 of NC_084820.1, read as the reverse complement.
GCCCCGGTAAGTGGTCGACGCGGCTTCTCCCCCTCTACACGACTGTGGCCTTGGGTGGTGATGTTTTGGTCGGAAAAGTGAGATCGAAGCCTAAAAGCCCGACGGTCCCATTTGACGAATTCCGGCGATTTCTTCCGATTCCGGCCGTATCCGGCCACAAGACCGACGTCGAAGGAGCGGTTTTCGCCAAGGATCATTTTCCCCCTAGCCTTGAGCCACGATTTGCAGCGTGGAGGGAGAATCGAGCAAAACCCGATCCTAGGGTTCTTGAATTTTCTGGGTTTTGCTTCACCGGCCAATTTTGTGCAGTTAAAGGTAAAATTGGATTGTGTTGCAATTGAGAAAATTGTTGGGTCTGTTGAGTAGGTTGTGCTGCCAATTTTTGGTGGTCATCGGAGGTGGTTGCCGGCGGCGCGTGGGGCCCACGCGCTGCCACTGTAGATGGCGCGTGGAGGCGCGTAAGTCAGGTGTTTGGCTTTGGTTTTTAGCCTGTTAAATTCTATAATTGCAGTAGAGCTTGAAATTGTGATTTTGATGAAGATTGGAGAAGTTTGGAATTGTTTCCAAATATTCCGAAGTTTAGGGTTTCGATTAATGAATTACGAGAATCCGACCGTCGGATATCTCTCGGTTCTGACTTGGAACCTTTAAGATAATGAATTGGTATTAGAGGTAAAATTTGGGTTGAATCCGAGAACAATTGAAGAGATGATTTGTGAGGATTTGATTATGAGATTTGTATGAAATTGTCAAATTGTCGCTTACGGAATATAATCGTGTACAGGGCAACGTACCGAGCTCTGGCTCGATGAAGGAACTCGTATACGCGATCGTCGGAATAGTACTGTGAGTGGACTTTTATTTTTAAATATTGATGCATGCATTTATTTTCTTAAATAATGCTCTAGTTTTATTCGTATTACATTTTGAGCAAATGAATTAATTTTCGGAATTTGATTTCGATTTATATCGTGGTTTTGCTTTCAATAATGAGTTCAAAGGTTGGTTATGATTTATAATGTTATTTGACAAATTATTTATTTCTGAGGTAATTTCCGGAATTAAGTATATTTCTAATCGCCGATTTAAGCTCCTGGAAGATTTTCAAGATGAGTTTCGATGGAGTTGGATTTTTCTCATTTATTTTTCGACTTTCAGTTTTGGCATTGGGAGTGCCTAATTAATGATTTTGGATTTGGTTTGTTTCTTGGAGATATTGAGAGATTTTTGTTGGAAATGGGATTTGCTTTTACTAATTTCCGGTTTTGGTTACGGATTTGAGAATATTTTGGCGTGTGGGACACGCCGTCGATTTATTCCTATTTCTCACTTATCCATTTTGAGATTGAGAGTAATCTTGGCGTGCGGGGTCACGTCGTTGAATACATGGTTTCTATCTCGTGAGAAATATGGGGAAGCTACATGGATTTACTGGTTTTCGATGATTTTTCCTCACCATACGCGGGTTATGTGATTAGGTCTCCTCCTCACTGACTTTGTGTTGGTGAGTGGCAGTTGAGGTAGCTTGTTCTCCTCCTCACCTACTTTGTGTTGGTGAGTGGCAGTAGAGGTGATTTATTCTCCTCCTCACGTGGGTGGCAGTCGAGGTAATGTTCTCCTCCTCACACAATCTATGTGTGATTGGAAGTCGAGGTTATTAGTTCTCCTCCTCGCACAATCTATGTGTGAGTGGCAGTCGAGGATAGGTAGAGCCTGGGAGGCTCCATTACCCGTATGGTGATATTTCTTCCCCATATCCTATCATTACTTGACTAGCGGGGCCTAGTCAGATTTCCGTTTAACCAGCAGGGCTGGTCTTATTCTGTTGAGTATCGGAGTTTCCATCCTTCCTTTCAGTTGTTTGGGACTAGCGGGGCTAGTCGGTTTTCTTGAGCAGAACTCCTTTTGTTTCGTTTCCTAAATCAGTGCATGCATCGGGAGATTTTTTTTTAATAATTAAATGTGGGGAAGTATAAAATCTCTTTTGTTTAAAATTGCTTATTTTTGTCCACTCACACTAACGTGTTTTTCAATACTTTTCCCCTGGGCCCTTCGGTTTCAAATGCCCAGTTTGCAGGCGAATTGGTTGAGGTCGGGCGTACACGGAGTTGAGGCATAGTCAACAGCATGGCTTCCGCGGTTGCCTTTGAGTTAGGTTGTCCTTATTTACCTTTCTATTAGAATTGCTCTGATTACCTATGGGATTTATGTTTTTCAAGTTGAGGTTTGTGTTTTGTGAATTGGAGATTGATGTTGAGTTGGGGAGCAGGGTGGCTCCAGAAGTATAAGGATGATTTGATTTAGAAGTGTAAATGCTTTCTACAGGTTTTGGGTAGCCCATTTTAGGGGAAGTTCTGTCAAATTTTTGGTAGAATTTCTTCTAAGGTGGGCCCCGCAGGGCCACTTCGGATTTCAGGGTGAAATCCGGGGTGGGTCCTGTCAGTTGGTATCAAAGCATTAGGTTGTCAGATTCTGTAGACTCGTTTCTATTCTGTTACCTTATATGCTAGGTGTTGCCCAGTACCTCCCGAGTGATGGCCCGACTGCAGCGGTTCCCCATCGTGTACTCTTCGGTGCTGTGGTATTCATCAAGTGTGTAAGGTACATGTCTAGTGGGTATTTCTTTCAAGTACTATGCCTCGTTTACGCCGACCTCATAGGAACTTCACTGTGTATCGGATTGTCTTCATTTCTTATACTTGTCCGGTTGTGGTAGGGTAAGAGCACTCTACCTGGTTGTGTTGTGCTATGAAATGTGATTCGAGGAAATGTTGCGAGTAGCTTTTCCTCAATGTCAACGGATTATTGGAACATGGTTTAGGGTACAAGACCGGAGTTTGATGGTGTGTTTCATTTCTGGAAATGAGCAACTACGGTTTGACCTATCTTTAGAGACTGTAATTGATTCAAAATCATGATTGTTGGTGGAAATAGAATTGGTAATTATGGTGGTTCTGTTTGGAACCAAGTTTAAGCAAACGTGTGTGGTGAGGTGATTGATTGTAGAGCAGTTTATAAAATACTATGGGAAGTTGATGGGAGGTCCCTTGAGAATCTTAGTGCAAGAAACCGATTGTAGGTAAATCTGGACTGGAATTTCTTCAATTGGACAATTTATGTGGGAATTGTGAACGTCTTACCTTTTGGTAGACAGCGGAGGAAAATTGAATAAATATTCTGAGTTGTATAGCTGGATGCCATGTTTTCTAGTGACTGTGGTCACTGAGGATGGTAAATAAGGAGTGGGAAATGATAACAGTAAATGAGAATTGTAAGTAGAATGAGATTTTAAAAATTGTCGGTTTGGGTCGTTGACCTAACCAGGGTGTATGAGCATAGTTTTGCTCTGAATGAAAGAAATTGATTTTAGATACCACAACTTATAGATTGTTTTCCTAAGTCTTGGATGGTAACGAGTAGGGAGATGAACAAGAGTGGGCAATTGAAGTTGATATGTATCTGAAGTTCGAGAAATGGGAAGAATGTTTAAGGTTTTATAATGGAGTTATGACTTTGGTCGGTAAATAATTGGAAGAGTTGGAATCAACTCTTCATTGTGATATTAGGCAAATGGTTGTCCTTGGTTATCCGCTTTTGGGTGAAACAGTCACACATAAGATTGGGGAATAGCGGTAATGACCTTGTTGGGTGTTCATGGAAGTTCAAACGGAATTACTATGTGATATGGAATGTGATTCGAGTTTTGAATCACGGAGCCTTGGAGATTGAATTGTGATAGGCTCTTGGTGGAGGTTTTGCTTGGCGGATGGGTTGTACTATCATATTATGGATGGTAGAATAACTTTAAGGAAATAAGTTTTCAGTCGGCTCTGGAAATATTTTAAGTTAAGGCTTGATCAGGACTCTTGTTAGCTTGGGTGGAAGGTAAGGTAGCCTGTTTTAAGTGACGTACTTCAGCGATGATTATTTGGGGAAATTGGGTCATTATTGTGGTGGGACCACGTTCAGATCCGGATATCGATTGATGTGACACAAGATGTTGGACGGATGTCCTTTGAGTTATATTAAGGATTGTTCGGAAAGAGTTTGTGAATTGTGTTAGCTACCTTGGGGAATTAGTTATTACTTGAATTAAATATATGTAATGGATTCCTTTGGAGGAATTAAACAAGTTTTGCCACCGTGGTGACCCTTAATTAAAAATGTATAGAAAGTTATTGATACGAGTGAAATCTGGTCACCACTTGTCTAACGGTAAGAAGCCTTGAACAATAAGTAGGAGTTGAGTTGGAATAAATTGATTGAACTTCTGTTCTATCAAGGGTTCAACAGAAATTTAAGTACTAAATGTTGAGCCACTATGGTTGAGTTAGATTATTGGAATTATTTCTTAGTGAGAAGATTTGGAAAAGTTGTTGGTACAAATTCGGTTAGCACAGGAAAGTCATAGAGATCCTTGTTAGTAAGGACAATCGTTGTTATCAGTTGGCCTTAAGTAATTAAGAAGAGTTGGCTATATTCTAGTACTTACAAGTTCAACGTTGATTGACATAACTGATTTCTGGTGATTCTTGTAACATCAGACAATGAACTACTTCGATATCATATTTTCCTATCTTGGGAAGTAGACTCCGTTTCTGTGGTACACAAAGTGTTAATTATTTAATTAAGTGACTTTGAGTTTTTCTATTTGGGCTCTTATTCGACTTTCTCTTTAGGTTGTTTTGAGCAAAAGAGTTTTTGCAAATTTTTGCTTAGCAGTGGCTAAGACTGTTCGGCAATGCTTGAGGGCATATCTATAATATAAGGATTGTTGAGTCAATGGGGGATGCTGTGAATTTTAATGGGATTGTTGTCATTGGCCATATTATAGCTTGAGGATTGTTCATTTCAAGAATTGAATTTCTTTTATAGTTGGTCAACTCTTGGATCGGATTTGGAGCATTTATAAGTGTTGTTGGATACATTGTAGTCCAGTAATGGAGTTGGTACATACAGGGTTAGGAAAAATTTCCACAATGTTGTATCTGTAATGAAATTGTCATGAGGTGTTATATGTGTGGCTAACAAGGTAGCTATTAAATGAGTTTTCCACGTTGACTTGGAATGTCATCTCAAGGCGTGATCAATGTTCCAGTCAGGTATCAGAGTAGCGCAGCAGAAGTGTAGTGGCCCCATAACCTACTTGGTTAAGAACTTATGGGTCTGTTTCGAGGTTGACCTTTGTATGTTTGACAACTATGGGACCTTTATGGGAGCGACCTTCGATTAGGAATTTAAGCACAAACAAACAAGGAAGGAAGTGCTATCTTGTGGTAGCTAAGGAAGTTAATTGTTTTGGATTTGTCGATTAGCAATGACCATCTTGTGGTTGTTACAATATTGATGGTGAATGGGTTGAATCTTCACTAAGCAACTTTTATGAGAAAGTTATGAATGCTATAATTTTAACAGTGTGGGTTGTGTGCGTTTATCTAAGCTAACCATTGCAATGAATTTTCTTTTACACCGGAATTTAGGTACTTGCAAGTTTATGGTGTTATACGGTTCAACAAGGCAAGTGTTTTGACTTTGGACGTTGGTAATATTGGATTGTAAGCATGTTTTCATTGCTTTTGTAGTGGGGATCATAAGAGTTTCGGTTGGTTTTTTATTAGAGTTGGTAAAAAGGAAAGTTTAATCTAGGGAATGGTTGAAGAGTTTTGAGGTTGTGGTATCTTGAATCAGTTGGTGTGTACTCTTCCGCAGTATGAAATTTCGAGGACGAAATTTTTATAAGGAGGGGAGATTATAACGTCCCGAACTTGAAATTACTGTTTTACTAGTCATTTGGATTGTAAACGACTTTTACTCTTACTTTTATTGTCGTTTTGGTACTTTTAGTGGCCCTAAAGTTGACTTTTTGTTCGGGCCAAAATTTGAGGAAATGTTCTTCATGAAAGTTGTAGGGGACGTTAAACCGAGTCCGTGGACATGTGGTACACTTAAATCGGAGTTCATTTGTGAAAATTATAGCTTAAAATGTGAAATTTACTGTTCATGGTAATAAATATATATATATGGAAAGTTACCACTGTAGGTTTCCATTTTCGGAAACCCACGGTAACTCTCTCTTTCCTCTTTCCCCGACCTCTCTCCCTCTTCTTTCGGTCTCCCTCTGTCTCCGTCGAGATCGGCGCCGTCCGGCCACCAGAAGGCGAGCCCCGGTAAGTGGTCGACGCGGCTTCTCCCCCTCTACACGACTGTGGCCTTGGGTGGTGATGTTTTGGTCGGAAAAGTGAGATCGAAGCCTAAAAGCCCGACGGTCCCATTTGACGAATTCCGGCGATTTCTTCCGATTCCGGCCGTATCCGGCCACAAGACCGACGTCGAAGGAGCGGTTTTCGCCAAGGATCATTTTCCCCCTAGCCTTGAGCCACGATTTGCAGCGTGGAGGGAGAATCGAGCAAAACCCGATCCTAGGGTTCTTGAATTTTCTGGGTTTTGCTTCACCGGCCAATTTTGTGCAGTTAAAGGTAAAATTGGATTGTGTTGCAATTGAGAAAATTGTTGGGTCTGTTGAGTAGGTTGTGCTGCCAATTTTTGGTGGTCATCGGAGGTGGTTGCCGGCGGCGCGTGGGGCCCACGCGCTGCCACTGTAGATGGCGCGTGGAGGCGCGTAAGTCAGGTGTTTGGCTTTGGTTTTTAGCCTGTTAAATTCTATAATTGCAGTAGAGCTTGAAATTGTGATTTTGATGAAGATTGGAGAAGTTTGGAATTGTTTCCAAATATTCCGAAGTTTAGGGTTTCGATTAATGAATTACGAGAATCCGACCGTCGGATATCTCTCGGTTCTGACTTGGAACCTTTAAGATAATGAATTGGTATTAGAGGTAAAATTTGGGTTGAATCCGAGAACAATTGAAGAGATGATTTGTGAGGATTTGATTATGAGATTTGTATGAAATTGTCAAATTGTCGCTTACGGAATATAATCGTGTACAGGGCAACGTACCGAGCTCTGGCTCGATGAAGGAACTCGTATACGCGATCGTCGGAATAGTACTGTGAGTGGACTTTTATTTTTAAATATTGATGCATGCATTTATTTTCTTAAATAATGCTCTAGTTTTATTCGTATTACATTTTGAGCAAATGAATTAATTTTCGGAATTTGATTTCGATTTATATCGTGGTTTTGCTTTCAATAATGAGTTCAAAGGTTGGTTATGATTTATAATGTTATTTGACAAATTATTTATTTCTGAGGTAATTTCCGGAATTAAGTATATTTCTAATCGCCGATTTAAGCTCCTGGAAGATTTTCAAGATGAGTTTCGATGGAGTTGGATTTTTCTCATTTATTTTTCGACTTTCAGTTTTGGCATTGGGAGTGCCTAATTAATGATTTTGGATTTGGTTTGTTTCTTGGAGATATTGAGAGATTTTTGTTGGAAATGGGATTTGCTTTTACTAATTTCCGGTTTTGGTTACGGATTTGAGAATATTTTGGCGTGTGGGACACGCCGTCGATTTATTCCTATTTCTCACTTATCCATTTTGAGATTGAGAGTAATCTTGGCGTGCGGGGTCACGTCGTTGAATACATGGTTTCTATCTCGTGAGAAATATGGGGAAGCTACATGGATTTACTGGTTTTCGATGATTTTTCCTCACCATACGCGGGTTATGTGATTAGGTCTCCTCCTCACTGACTTTGTGTTGGTGAGTGGCAGTTGAGGTAGCTTGTTCTCCTCCTCACCTACTTTGTGTTGGTGAGTGGCAGTAGAGGTGATTTATTCTCCTCCTCACGTGGGTGGCAGTCGAGGTAATGTTCTCCTCCTCACACAATCTATGTGTGATTGGAAGTCGAGGTTATTAGTTCTCCTCCTCGCACAATCTATGTGTGAGTGGCAGTCGAGGATAGGTAGAGCCTGGGAGGCTCCATTACCCGTATGGTGATATTTCTTCCCCATATCCTATCATTACTTGACTAGCGGGGCCTAGTCAGATTTCCGTTTAACCAGCAGGGCTGGTCTTATTCTGTTGAGTATCGGAGTTTCCATCCTTCCTTTCAGTTGTTTGGGACTAGCGGGGCTAGTCGGTTTTCTTGAGCAGAACTCCTTTTGTTTCGTTTCCTAAATCAGTGCATGCATCGGGAGATTTTTTTTTAATAATTAAATGTGGGGAAGTATAAAATCTCTTTTGTTTAAAATTGCTTATTTTTGTCCACTCACACTAACGTGTTTTTCAATACTTTTCCCATGGGCCCTTCGGTTTCAAATGCCCAGTTTGCAGGCGAATTGGTTGAGGTCGGGCGTACACTGAGTTGAGGCATAGTCAACAGCATGGCTTCCGCGGTTGCCTTTGAGTTAGGTTGTCCTTATTTACCTTTCTATTAGAATTGCTCTGATTACCTATGGGATTTATGTTTTTCAAGTTGAGGTTTGTGTTTTGTGAATTGGAGATTGATGTTGAGTTGGGGAGCAGGGTGGCTCCAGAAGTATAAGGATGATTTGATTTAGAAGTGTAAATGCTTTCTACAGGTTTTGGGTAGCCCATTTTAGGGGAAGTTCTGTCAAATTTTTGGTAGAATTTCTTCTAAGGTGGGCCCCGCAGGGCCACTTCGGATTTCAGGGTGAAATCCGGGGTGGGTCCTGTCAGTGCTTATTTTTTCACATCACGTTTGTATATATTCCATCAATGGATGTGCATGGACATAAGATAAAAAAAATTAATTTTAATTACAAACACATTGGCCTATACCAATTTTCTTCCTAAAGTTGTATGACTTATACATTGCATTTAAATTGTTGAGGTCCATTCTAAAACAACCATGAAGTGGAAGATGAATTTGGAGAAACCAACCGCTCGATTGAGAGATTGTAATATTTTATGGTGGTTGTAAAAAATACAGCCAATTTGGTTTTCGTTTCGAATTCAATCAACTAGGTCAAACCTAGTTACTCTTCTAAACCTATATTTATATATCACACGCTCCAAAGAGCAACCCCTATCAATTCAAAGAAAATGGGAAAACCGACCATTGGATGTGATTATTACAATAAATTATGAGTGTGGTTAAAAATTTAGTCAATTTCACCATAGTTTCGAACTCGATCGGATTGGTCAACTGTAGTCACTTGCATGTTTTCTTGGTTGACCGATGGCGTGATGAACGCAAAACTTGTTTATTTTTTTACATCACGCTTGTAAATAATTCATCGATGGATGTGTATGGACATAAGATAAAAATTTCAATTTTTAATTACAAATACGTTGGCCTATACTAATTTGTCTCCTAAAGTTGTATGACTTATACATTGCATTTAAATTGTTGAGGTCCATTCTAAAACAACCATGAAGTGGAAGATGAATTTGGAGAAACCAACCGCTCGATTGAGAGATT